>NC_045432.1:75806550-76106550 GCF_902635505.1 Sarcophilus harrisii | reverse complement strand
TTGGGATGCCTTAGCCTTCTTGAGGAGTGCCTCATTCATTCCCCTAAGGTAAGCTCACCAAAAAAAGTGAGCCTGACAATAGGTCTAATGGAACGGGATGAAATCTGTGCTGGAAAAAAGATACAAAGAGGGTCCCCTGAGAAGTATTAGGAGGCAGTGGTCACTTCTAGAATGGATCAAATTCAATGAAGAGGTCTGTTGACTTTGTTCAATCACTTTTCAGTTGTATCTGACTCTTCATGACCCCACCTGAGGTTTTCTTGGAAGAGATATTGAGTGGTTGGCCATTTCCTTCAGCTCATTTTGAAGATAAGGAAACTGAGGCAAACAGAGTTAAATGACCTGCCCAGGGTCACAAAACTAGCTTAGTGTCCGAATCTGAATTTGAACTCAAGTCTTCCTGATTCCAGACCCAGTGTTCTATCCGCTGAGCCATCTATCTGCCCCCATTGGTTTTATCACACTGCCAAAGGTGTTTATGACAAATAAAAGGTGACCGACCCCTGCTTTAAATGGGTTTGCACCAAGAGAGACAGGATGGTGTAATGAAGGCAGGAAGTGAATCTAGATCTGTCATCTGCGTTAGAGTCCTGCCTCTACAACTCAAGTCATGTCCCTACTGGCCTCAGCTTACTTGTCTGGGAAGTGGTGATAATTATTTGTGCTGAATGTGTCCTTGAGAAGAGTGCTTCATACACTGGCAACTATTGTATAAATCTAAGCATTTGTGACTGCAGCAATGTGAGCTTTAATGAAGTCCCCAGGCTCACATGAATGATGTCCCAGGCTGTTGAAAGAATTCCCAGCTGAAATACCTAACCTGCTGTTGCTGATCGTCGAAGAAGCCGGAGACAGGCACAAAGCCCAACTTGCAAAAAAAGTGTCGACTGAGGAAAGCGCAGGCTGGCAAGCTTGATGTTTATTCCCAGAAATATTCTAGAGTAGTTTCTGAAGCAGATGGTTTGTAAGCACTTAGAAAACAGACCAATGATCACTAGGGGCCAGGCTGGGTTTACCAAGGAAGATTATGCCAAATGAACTTTATCGCCTCAATTTTTTTTTAGCTTTTTAATATGGTTATAAGAGTGGTAAGTCCAAAAATTGCCACAGACATAGGTGAGCTTGGTTTCAATGAGGAATTTCAAAGTGTATTTATTCCCTAGTGATCTTGTGGACAAGACAGAGAACTATGGACGCTGGACATTTAGGTGAATATCATACGGAGCTAGATGAAAAAAAAATCATGGAAAAAGTCTTTCAATAGAATGTAAACATCAGGGGGCCTGAAAGTCTCTTACTTTTGTTCTTGGATCACTGCCACTTAGCACAGTGTCTGGAAAATAATAGATACTTCCTCAGCATTTGCTTAGTTGACTTGAACCCCATCCAGTGAGTGGTGATGGATGAATGTTGGAGATGGGTTCTTCCCATTTACATCTTTATAGGTGTTAGGTAGACCGTTTTCTGATTTTGCTTACGTTACTCTGCATCAGTTCACACAGCTCTTCCCATCCTCTGAAGTCTTTGTAGTTGTCATTTTGAACACGGGGATATTTAGCACAGTGGTATTTCCTTATGTTCGGACACCACACTTTGTCTAGGCATTCCCCAGTTGCTGGGTATTTATTTTCATTTTAGTTTTTTGCTACTTCTGTGTAATAATATCATTGAATGGTGAAGAAAAACATTTTTTTCAAATGTTAAAAAATGAGAGTGGAATAGGGGATGGGGATAGTAGAATTCATTGGCTAATGGATTTAAGATTCAGAAAGATTTCACCAGACTAAAAGCTGAATCTACTTAAATGGGGTTATGTTTAACAGGTAGAAATGGGAAGTCCTGGATTTCGATCCAAAGAGTCAATTGCCCACATTTAGAACAGAGTACTTCTGAGGAGGGATTTAGTAGACTACAATTCTTCTCAATAGGAATTAACAGCTCCCTAAACATCTGTGCATAAATGACTGTAGAGTGTCCAGATGGAGGACAATAATGGTCCCACTGTATTCTCTGCTAGTCAGCTCACACTATAATATTCAGTTCTAGGTGTCACATTTTAATGAATGAATGGATGAAAGCATGCAAAAACATTTACTAGTTACTGTCAATTGTAAAAGAGGTAGGGAGCCTCCCCACATTCAGTGACAATAATAATGTGTCATTTTGTGAAATTATAACTAGGGTTAAGATATTGTGGAGTTCATGTAATTACAATAAATGAAGAGGAGCTTTTCCAAGGAGGTGGCCCTCTCATTCCCTAAAATTCCTCCAAGTGAATTTGATAAAAGGCAAGGTGGCTCAGAAGTCCCCCTCATGAGGGCACATTTTGTTTGGACTCCCTTTTTTCTCAAGACTTCTCTAAGTTAGCTCTAGAGGTATATAATTATTGTATCTGCTTATATAGGCTTTGCTACTCATGAAAAACTCACCTTTTCCTAGGGGCATTTTTTGATTAAATTCCTCTTTTTTTTTTTTTTTTTTTTTTTTTTAGAAGAAGTCCAACCTGAAAGCTTGTCCACCCCTCCCCCCAGACCTCGGCTCACACTGAAAGAGAATGTTTCCTTTCTCTCTAAAAAGGTCAAAACAACCTCTTCTCAAATCTCTAGTCACATTGGCATTAATCACCCAGACAATGCCATAAACAGCCACCAGCATTTTGAATATAATCAGATTTTTGGGCATAGATAATAATGTGAGGAGGAATTTAATATTGGAAGTAAACGTCCTAAGCTTTGGTTACTCTGAAGCCTTTCTTTGAACAGGAAGCAAGCATTCCTTCAAATCTTGCAATTATATGCTATCAATACATAGGAAGGAAAGGGCGAGAGAGCGGGCATCTGGAGATCTGACACCTTGATCAGTCCTGCCAGTGACTCTTCCCGAGTTGTGTACAAGATAGATGACCGTGTCCATCTTTCTGACTCTTCTCTGCCACAATCCTTTTAAGAGCCAAGCTCAAAGAGATGTCACCTTGTTGGCAAACTCTGGAACAGAGGTCATTCACCCATTTCCTGAGGAGGATGTCTCAGTGGCATCATTTTCTAGGCAGTAGACCAGGTGCCAGTGCTTACACACTGGCTGAGCACTGGGAGACAGTGATTCAAAAGCTAGCTTGTCCCTGCCTTCGAGGATCTTGCATTCAAATGGGGAAGACTACAGGAGAGTAGCATCCTGGGAGGTGTGCTCTGGTTTGAAGACTTACAGGGATGATGAGTGGAGTCATAGCAGAATAATTCACATAGCCTTTTTAGTTGTAATGGTAGTATGGATTGGATTATGGTTCCATAATAGAAGGTGGGGGGTACAGAAAATGTGCTGTAGAAGGGCAGATAATGGAATGATGGCTGAGTTATAAAGTGAAGCACGACTGGAGTTGTCTAGATACAGTGGCCTTTGAGAGGTACTCAACAGTTAGGGCAACATGGGGCCCCAGGAATATATTTCCAGCCATTACAAGACCCATTAATTATCAATACTCCCTGCTCCAAGACTAGGCTTTAGTCCAGATGGTACTACAGTAGACAAGATGACCAGTGAGAAGATGGCCAGACTGTAAAAGGCTGTTGACAAACTGGAGCATATCCAGAAAGGTGGGCTTAGAGTGGTGAGGGTTCTAAACACCATATGTGAAGGACCACTGTAGGAAGTAGAGGTATTAAACCATGGAGAAGAAAAGACTTAAGAAGCAGATCACATCTGCGAGAGGGACAGATAGGCTTATTTTGCGGAGGCCACAAGGACAGACCTTGGAACCAGTGGTGGCAGTTGTAAAAGCTTTACGACTTGAGGACCATGAAATCTGTTGGCAATCATCATCACTAAGGCCTCAGAGGTGCTCCTGTTTTGGAAGGGAAGTTGCGCTATAGGGCATTTTCACGTCTGCTGTTATGATTTGTTATTCTAAGGACAACTTGGGCTTAATGTCACTGAACAGAGTTGCTATTAAGCAGCCTCAGTCCTGTGTTTGTTTAAACTGAAGGTCCTTTGTTTATTACAGTCAGCCAAGCAAGAAAAGTTAATGGGCTTTTTAAAATATAGAAATGTAAGCTTTATAATGGACCTCGGTGCTTAGGTTTCCAAAGCGTGGGTGAAGTGAACTTCACTGGCATTTGCTATTAGGGCTCAGGCTGCTCAATAGTTTTACCTGATTGACAGTTCCAGTGAGGGCCCAGGGCCTTGCTTCTGCTAATAAATGGTTCTCCTTCACAATAGACCTAGAAAAAGAGCCCTAATTCATTGGTTAATGGCTGCTCCCTTTTGATGGACTATTAGTCCAGGTTCAAAAGGGGAAAAAAAAATCTGTGACTCCTCGGGAAAAGGGAGGAAAATAGAAAGGAGCCAAGATTTTCAAAGGAGCCCCTGAGGACTTCCTTACACAGAATTTTGACCCCTTTGCCTTCGGGTCTGGCTCCAGGTGACCTGGGGGCCTGGACACTGGTTGAGCTACTTTTCTAGGAATTAATAATGGGCCTTTCTGTAGCCTGCTCAGGTATTGCAAAGTGCTTTACAAATATCATCTCCTTTGATGCTCATGTGTAAACAACAACCTGGTGCAAGGAGGAAGAGAATGATAGATGGAAGCTGTGTGTCAGGCATTTTCCAATTATTATCTCATTTCATCTTCACAAAAAGCCTGGCAGGTAAGTGCTATTATTATCACCATTTTACAACTGAGGAAACTGAGGCAAACAGAATTTGTGCAGACTTAACAGCTAATAAGTATCCAGGGTCAGATTTGAACTAAGGTCTTCTTAGCTGCCAGTTCTACTACATAGCTTGGGAAGACTGAGTCTTAGAAATGAAATGAAATAGATTGTCCTACATCATGCAGGCAGCTTAGTGCCAGGTGGAATGAGAGCTAAGTCTTTCCCCTTTTACAGATGAGGTTCAGCGATTTGTCTGCGATCACACAGCCTGGTATATGACAGGTATGACATTTGAAATTTTGTTACTCCTTCCTTCTGGGTGCTCATCATGTCACCTTCTTCTCATTATGTCACCAAGCTGATATCTCTTTGACTGAAGTTCTAGTTCCTCAACTTTTGAAGCACCTTTAGAAGAAAACAGGACTGAAAGTCCTTGCTCTGCTCTCATGCTTCCATGTCATCTGGCATTGTAGAAATACTTATGTTGAGGCATCTGGGATATAGAGAAGAGCCCTAGCTTAGAAGGAAGGCGAAAGCGTGGTTTCATAGATTTGTGAGTGAAGCAGGAAGGGATTACTGGGCCCAGAGAGGAGTATTAAGATCACTCAGAGAATAAGCAGCAAAGTCATATTCCCTTGCTCTAGTGTCCTTCCCAACACCCCATTCTTCTTGGGTAGAGGAATTGAAAGTGTTAAATCCATGGACAGCCAGCATCTGGTCACCTTTCTTTTTGTCGTTTGCTCAAAGCCTTCTGGAGCAGTCCTTCAGCTCTCATGGTTGCTAGTGAAATGAAGTTCAATCCAACAAGCATTTGTTGAGCTCCTACTATGTGCTAGGTCTGGGGATACAAAAGAGAAGAGAACATCCTTGACCTCAGGCAGCTTACCTTCAGATGGAGGAATACAATGTTACAAAAATGTGGTCGCTAGCCGTGTCCACACATCCAAATGGAACTGGGCTTTGAGGACCATGGTTAGCTACGTGCAGAACTCTCCCTTTCATGGGAAAAAAAGTAGCAGCAGCCTCAGGAATGCTTATTGCTGCTGTTGTTTTTCCCTCTCTTTGTATCCCCGGCACTTGGGACCCAGTAGGTACTTAATAAAATACTAATTGGCTGAACGTTCACATGGGGGCCAGGTAGATGGAGTTGGGGAAGGAATTTAGTGGCAGCAGGCCACATAGTGAAGGAGGTAATCTTGTCTCCTGAAGTATTCTACTGTCTCTCTCACTGTTCCTCATATCCATCTATTCTGTCTCTGTCCTCCCTCCACATCTGATGCAGATTTGTACATGCAAGGCACCCAGTACCCTCATAGTTTCCAGGATCTCATTCAGGTTACTCATTCCCCGAGTTTGCCCTGCCAAGCAGCATGTCTTGGTCTGTGTTCATCACTACTTGGAGTGCAGTTAATAGAGCACTGGGCCTGAGGGCAGAAAAAGTTGAGTTCAAGAAATCCAGCCTTGGACACTAGCTTTGCAACCCTGAGCAAGTCACTTAATTACTGTTTGCCTTGGTTTTCCTAACTGAAAATTGGGACTAATAATAGTACATACTTCATAAAATTATGAGAACCAGATGCTAAGCAAAGTGCCTCGCATATGGTAGGTGCTATATAAATGCTTATTTCTTCCCTTCCTTTTCCTCCCCTTATAGTATAAATGGTTTAAAGTTGAAACAAATTAATGTTGAGCTATTTAAACAAAGTTCAGCTAGGTGGTAATAGATTATTAAATTTAAAGTGAAGAAGGCCTGAATTGTAATCCAGTCTCAGATACCTACTTGCTCTATAACTCTGAGCAAGTCACTTGAAATAGCTTTCTAGTTTGATGATACATTAGCTCCCTTTATTCTGTATTCTAGTACATTTTTTTCTTCTTGTACCTAACTTTCCATCTCTTCTCTGATTTGATATAGTATCTTCCTCCTCACGTAACCTTTCTTGGCCTCATTTTTCTCATCTGTAAAATGGGAATGATGACAGCACCAACCTCACAATGTTGTTGGGAGGATAAAATATGTTATATGTTAACATATAAAGTGCTTGGCAAACTTTAAAGAGCTATGTATCAAGCTATTGAACAAGTAATTAAAAATCAGAAAAGGGGAAATGGACAACAGAAATAACATTGACACCAAGTAAATAATTTTATCCCAAACAAGGACAAAAAGAGCCCAGAAAGTGGTGTAGAAAACATTGGAATCACTTAATCAAAGAGAGAGGGGGAAGCTGCCAAAGGTAACTCCAGGATAGAATACAAACTCATTTGTAAAATATTATGAAGGATGATGGACGATTATGAGCAGGACTGTATCATAAAATAGAGAAAAAGCAATGGAGGGTGAAACCAGTTTAAAGAAAATCTTGGCAAGAGATCCAACAGAGCAAAGGCATCCCAAGGGCATTTCCAAATGAGAATGGAAGGACAGCTACAAACGAGAAAAAAAACAGACTTGTGAAAGCCACTATAGCATAAAGGGTAGTTGAACCCCCACACTCAAATCTTAACATCACAATCAAGGACATGTTTGGAAAGAAAGTTAAGACAGCTCAAATGAGAACAAAGACAGGAAAAGCAGCTGGATTGGATTGAGTATATATAGGAGAGAACTTTTCTAAAGATGACGCAGTAGTGGAGACATGAAAAGACTAGGGTATGAGGTATGTGAAAGAGGGGGGAATTTCAAAGATATGAGGGAAAGTAAACTATCCAGAGCCTTTATGAAGGTCATCTCTACATAAATTAATGCCAGCCTTGATGAGGTTCAGATTAGGGAGCTAGTGCTAGTCAAGGATGGACTGCATTTCAACTACCTCACATTTTACTGAAATATAGAAAAAAATATAAGATGCTGTTGTGTTTCCCGATTTGATAAACACAATATTGCCTTACAGGACTCTTTCCCAGCAAGGGCATCTTCTAGGCTCACAGTGAAGTCAGTCAAGCTTCTTTGGAAGTACAGAGATGATGGAAGTACAGAGAGAATGACAGAGATAATTCTGTTCTTTGCTTCTTTGATAAAGGATGTCCATTTGGTGGGATGTATGCTCATCAAAGGTATTCTCCAGTATGATGGAGACCCTCATACAGTGTCGTCCAGAGAAGGATTGCAAATTTAGGGTAATGTTCTCCAGATGTTCCTGTTTACATGATATTGTGTTGATTGCATCACACTCCCTACCCCCACCCCCTTGCCCCCATTAGGACATTGCAGAGCCTCTATAAGAGATCTTCTCTCAGTCAATGAAGTTTAGCCAGGCCATGCAGCTATCTGACTTGCCCAAGGAAAGATGAAGCTGTCTATGGCCCAGATTTAAACATGTATTTAATTGGTTGTCCTGTAGAGATTATCCAATATTTTGCCCCTTTGAAACTGACAATAAGGGTGGAAAGTGAGTTGGGCCTAAAATTGAAAAAGAAAAAGTGAAGGACTAAATTTTCCTTTGGAGAAACTTGCAAAATTTTCTGCTAACCTTAAGTTTACCCTAAAAGCTAAGGCTCATTTTTTTTTCAATGACTGGTATTGCTTTGTGATAGTAAGATTGGAAATCCAAGTGGGCAGGGACCAGGTTTTTTGCCTTCTTTGCATTGCAGTGATTAGCTGAGTGTGCCTGGTGCCAGATAGCAGCTTGATCAATTCTTACTGACTAGGGAACAGTACTGATTTCAGGTTACGACACACAACCAAGGAGCAAGTCTGAAGTACAGGAACAGAAGTTATCTTCAAGAAATTATATGATGGGAAGAGAGGAGGGACTGGTCATGTGTTATTGGAAGAAATAACAAGAGGCTGGCCAGAGTGCAGTCAGGAGAAAACAAGGAAATCTTCCAATATGTTGGTTGGCCCCTGAGATAGACTTATGGGGAAGGCTTGGACGAGAGTCCCCCAGGTTGGGCAGCATCATGTTCTAAACCTCCATTTGAGACAGAGCTCCCAGATCAGCTAGATACTAAGAATCAAATATGTGCTAGGTGCTATATCTAAAAACCAAATAAAGAATCCCAAGGTGCTTACATGCTTCAGGAGTCAAAGAACGTGTACAAAGAAGGAAATCAAGAATTTGAAAGTCACCATGATCACTTACATATAGTTCAACCTTTTCCTTTTACAGATGGGGAAACTGAGGCATGGAGAGGGTAAATGATTTGTCCAAGGTCACAGAGATAGTGAAGAAAGCCCTTTTAGAGAAAGTTATGCTTAAGAGCCAGAGTTAATGGGAGAGTATCTTCCTCAGCTTATGCAGAAGTGTAGAAGTGGGGGAAACAACAAGAAGGACAATTTGGCTGCATTGTAGAATGGGGGAAAGGAGTAATGTGAGATAAGCCTGGAGTGGTGCCATATCACTGCCATTTTGTACAGTTTTTTTTTCCAGGCTGAAGTGTTTGTTAGTTGGGTTAGAGACCCTCGGGAGTCACTGAACTACTTGAGCAGAGGAGTGATGTGGTCAGGCCAGATATGCAAACATATTTGTCCTTTTCTTGGATTCTATTGCTTCAGGGCCTCCTTAGGTGACTTCCTGGTTGCTCTGGAAATATGGATCCAGACTTAAGGTGTTAATAGCCGAATGTATGTTTCCCAGAGCAAGAACAGCTATCTTCATATTACTCATTGCCTAGTATAGCTCAGAAAGCTGTGCTGAAGTTTGCCTTTTGAATCAGATTGGAAATTAGAAAGGGAACTGTTCTGGAAACTTCTTTGCCAGCAGGTGGAAGTAGCTGACTACAGTGGTGTGACCTTTGGTCACTCAAAACATGGAGGAAAAAACCCAAAGGATGCCCTCGTCATTGGTCAATATGCCAGCTGTCTACGCCATTAGCTTGGAACTATGAAAACGGGATTGGACTGGGAGTCAGTCAGGGTTCAAATCATCACCAGCCCTGCTCTTTCCTTGATGTGTGAGACCTCGAATAAGTACGTTCCCTCATCTTGGTCTGTGTTTCTCCTGGCAGTCGAAAGCAGGACCTGCCAGGAGCTTTGATTCCCCTCTCTTGCTATTCAGAGCTGTTCTGCCTCCCCCTCCTTAGCCCCTCCTTCTGTCCTCCAGGCCATTGCTTCCAAGAGAATGCCACCCAATGAGTTTTTGTCTTGGCGTTGTGAGCTCTCTAAGAGGAAAGGTGCTATTTAAGTTTGCCAGGAAACAAATAGGTGAAAAATCAACTTTGGGGGCTCCTCCATTGGTGCCTTGCCACAAATGCTTCTTTGGACAGTGATTTCTCCTTACTAATCACTTTCATGGCTCCATTGGTCGTCAAGGCTTATTCCTTACTAAACACTCTAAAAATCACAGGAAGCAAGCAAGGTAATGGAGGGGCAGCACTGTAAGTAGAGTTGTCAGGAGGTCCCTGAGTCACCCCACAAACCTCATTTAGCAAGGACTTTGAGCAGCCCTTTGGCATACTTCACTTTCCAGGGCCTGGCTTCAGCTCACTGGGGAAGGAAGATTAACTGGTTCTTAATTGTGGGTGGTAATTTGGAATACACAGCACCAACCCATCAAAAGAGCCATGCCATCACTTTTCAAAGTTGCCTTTCTCCCCTGCCTTCTTCAGGTGGTACAGCTCTCAGCCGGTGATGGTGGGCACCGGCCTGGGAGCCCAAGGCCAAGCTTTCATCCAAGCTGGAGAATAAATCCACAGCTAAACAAGGAGAAGGTCCTGGGTAGCCGTGTGCCTTTGTTCTGCGGCTGTAGCCAGCTACCAGTAGGACTCTGCTTTGATATGTGGCCTCAACTATGGTTCACGTTCTCATGGAAAATATAGTTTACTGATCGGGCCCAGACCAGATGCAGCTTATTAGATTGCAGGGAATATGAAACGAATTCACAAGCCCCTTCAGAATGCTCTCCTTCTGCCTTAAGCTCCTGTTGGTAAGCATTCTATCCAATGGCCAGCCCACATCTGCCACCAGAATGAGGACAAAATATAGCAACATCCCAAATAAAGTCTCCCCCTGAAGTCCCTTCTGAATCATTAAGAACAGAAGTAGTGTGGGCAATTTGGAGTGATGTTGGCACACAAATCATCCTCTGATGATTTACAGCTGAGGAAACTTTGGTCAAGATGATCCTGACTAGTCTTCCAAAGCTTTGTTATTGAAGCTGCCCACCTGATCAGGCTGGAGAAGTGTCTGTGACAGGAGGTCTAGGCCAGCCAGCCGAAGGTGAGGGGGGAGCCCTCAGTGAACAGGAAGCAGACCAGGCAGCTCAGGAACTCGGTTGCTGGTGGCCTCAAAGGCCTGTTTACTGGGGCTTCCTCCTCCAAAATGAAGGGACTTTGCCCCTTGAGCAAAATGATCCTGGACAAGTCAGCTCATCACTTTCTGCTTCTCTAAGACTAGACCAGCAAAGACCCACTGGGAGATCTCTACCCCAAGCTACAGGTGTGGTCTGTAAAGAAAATGTGTATGTCTGTATTTATGTGTGTGTGTGTGTATATATGTATATATATATATATATATATATATATATATATCAATCCAGACATAAATATCTATGCACATATACACAATGTATAGTACGCATATGCTTCAACATTATGTATAGAACACATATGTGTGCATAATGCTGCACTATACAATGCTGCAATATATCCATATATAGTACATGCATGTCTATAATACTATAATTCCTAATACCATAATATACCATATAATAATACATGTACATAATACTATATAATTCAATAAACACATATGATATATGCATTACAGATGTTTCTACATAGTACAATAACATGTACATATAGTATATATACATACATACTCTTACACCACATACTATAACATATAGATATTAATATACATGAATATAGTGCAAATACTAAATGATACAGTATACATGTCATACACAATGTATAATACTATGTTGGGCTATAACAATACACATATGTATACAACACCACTATACTTCTGGTTTGTGTGTGTATATATATGTGCACATATTAACACACATATATTTCATTAAAACTTGTATGAAATGTCATAACTCTCCATTATTCAGAATTAATTCCAAATTCCCATCACTTAAAGGGATCAGATAAAAAGGAGCTGGCTGATGTGATATCTCGATGCATTGTTAGCTATTTCCACCTTTAGAATAAACCATTTCCATGTTCATATTTATTAAACAACTCTTTGTATACAAGGAAATGTGCTACAGGTACAAGTAAGAGCTTGTCCCAGGAAGAAAGGAAGGAAAGACAGGAGGGAGGGACGTAGGAAAGAAGGAAGGAAGGAATGAAGGAAGGAAGGAAGGAAGGAAGGAAAAAAGGGAGGAAGGAAAAGAAAGGAGGGAAAGGAGGGAGGGAAGGAGATATTTAGTAAATGCTCACTATGTGTGGGCTGCTGTATTAAGGTTTCTGGAGGGATACATCCACTACATAGTTAACTAATTTCAAAGTATTTACAAAGCAATTTCAAGAGAGAGAAGGGACTAATAAATGAGAAACGAGAAGGGGGGGAATGATGTTAGGACCCCTGAAGGAAGTGGCATCTGAGCTGTGTGTCTAAAGGAAACTGGGGAAGTTCGGAGGTAGAGGTGACATGGAAGACAGCTGAGTCAGATAACCTTTATCATCCCTTTCAGCTCCAAATGTACTATCCTGTGACCTAAGCTTGGAAATTGTGTTTCATTTTTTAAAAAGAGAGATTTAAATACTCCAGATTGTCATAGAATGAACTGTAATTAGTGGAAAGAACTGAATCTGGAGACAGATGACCTCAAGTTGATAGCTGGCTCTTCTGCTTAGCAATTAGCCCATCCTTGTGTACATTACTTTACCTCAATAGATTAGAGATCATATTACTTAGTGGAAAGAGTGCTAGGTCTGGAGTTGGAGGCCCGATTTGAATTGTTGCCATTCCACATTAATTGCTCTTGGTATGGCCGTGGGCGAATGACTTCTCTCTAGAGCTTTGTTTCTTCATCTGCAAGATGAGGGATTAGAACCAGGTAAACTCTAAGCTTCCTTTCAGTGCTAAATCAATGATCTCCTAATCGTTCCTTCCTTCTCCTAATACCTTCCATCTCTAATACCTCTGATTCTATGATTTTTACTCCCAAATTAAGGTGAACTAGGCAGTGGGGAAGGATGTAGATAAAGGATTGTATCTACCTATTTTTCCAGCTTTATATATAGTTGCTTCCTACATACCATCCATTAACTCCACATTCCAGTCAAAATACATTAGTCTCTCCCACATCCATGCATTTGTACAATTTACCTTCCTATTTCTGTTATGCTTGCCCATCTTATCTCTACCTCTCAGACTCCTCATCTTCCTTCCTGATTAAGCTTAGGTGTCCACCTCCTCTGCAAAGCCCTTTCATGATGTCCTGGTTATCAGCATTCTCTCCCATTTCAATCATCCTGTTACTAAAATCGTTCAAGTACCTGTTGTACCTGTTTTTCACCCCATCCCCAAAATTTAAACTCCTTGAGATAAGGGTTCTTCCCTCTGTATCTTTCTCTCTATCCTTAGCACTTACACATAGTAGAAAACATGTTGAGTTCAATCAAAACCTGTTTGTGGCTTTCCAAAAGTGTTTCTGCCAGCCTAATATGAAGAGGTCAGATAAAATATATTCAGAATGTATTGATTTAGAAACTTCTTTGCAGATTTTGTTCAGCAACTTGGAAACAGAATGGAGATAAGGACCTTAGTAGGAGGCCTTGGTTTCTCACAGCAGGACTTGGACAACAACATTCTAATAAATATCTCCAAACATCTTTGATCCATTAGTACCCAAACCTTAAATACTTAAAATGGAAGACTGGAAGGAAATAGCTTGGAAGCATCTGCTCTTGTTACCCTTTGGTTCCTTCTTGGATGAAAAATCAGGGCTCCATTTAGCTCAGCAGGAGTGTAAATCAAACAAAAAGTCATTCCATTAGGATGATGAGCTGTTGACATGCTAGTTACCTGCTGAAGAGGAAAGTTCTCCTAAAAGTGGCTTCCAACCAAAGTCAGAAGTGACTTCTCTGCTGTCACGTTGCTTCGTGGAATGCCTTGGACAAAGTAAAACTTTTCTAAACATTTCCCTGTAGCTTCTATCAGGCCAGGGACAGAGGCCACGATGGAATTTCCAATAAACTGGGAAGATTGAGATGAACTGGATGTGCTCCAACAAGAAAAATTAACTACTTGGCAATCCCCAAAACAGCCCATTCTAAGGATTCCAAAATGTACTGCAGCGATTGTCCTTTGCAATTTTTTTTTTTTACAGAAAATCACACAAATGAATGAAAGAAAAAGATTCTTTAGCTCTATGCTAGTCATTGTGCTAAGCTCCAGAGATACAAATAGAAAAGTGAGACAGTCTCTGAGCTCAAGAAGCTTCCATTCTAATGGCAAGGGCCAACACATATATGGGAGAGGTGTCTGTAGCCCAAGCCTCTGCTTCTTTCACTTCCCACAATCTGCCTTCTGCCCTCAAGTCAGCACACATTTGTGACATGCTAGGAACTGTTAACCCCCGCTGTTCCAAAGAAACTGCTTTCTTGAAAGTCACCTACCAGTCCCCTCTTAATTGCCCAATCCAGTGATCTTTTTTCCAGACCTGATCCTCTTGATGTTTCTGGTTCCACTGACACAATAGCTCACTTCAGTCTCCATTGGCTTTAGACACTTCTGGTTGTCCCGTCTTGTGTGGATTATTCAATGATCTATCCTTCTTTCCTCTCTCTTCAGCCTCTATCTCTTGCTCTGTCATGTGTCTGATTTCTCTTCTGACACAACTCCATGTGGTTGTCCTGCCAGCTCTTCATCTTTAATTTTTCCCCTCCCCCAAACTGACTCTTCTTTGTGACTATTCCTCTCTCAGGTATCATTATTCACTCAGTTTCCTCATTTAAAGCCTCGGAATTCCCTTTGGTTCTTTCTTCTCTTTAATTTCTCATGTCCATCCAAGTCCAACTGATAGCCCCATCAGTTGACATAGGTAACATTGTCTCCTATTCTCTTCCCACCAGCACCACCCTAACACCCTCTCACCACCCTAACAACTCTCAACACCACTCCCCTGGACTGGAGCTCTATACACTCTCCCTCTCTAATCCATTCCTGAGGCTACTGGCAGAATCACTTTTTTATGCAGAAGAGCTGGTTATGTCACTCTGCTCAAACTTTTTTATTAGAAGACTGGATTCTTAGTGAGTCAAGTTCAAATTCACCTACCATCCTTTACAATACCCATGAGGCCTACCATAGCTAAGACTCTTTTATGGGAGCAAGGTGGGGAGGATTAGGGTGGGAGTGCTGTGGTTAATAAGCCTCTCTTTTGCAGATAAGAGAACATAGCTCCTTTAAGCTTCTGTGCCTCAACTAGAGTTCTCAGTTGAGGAGCTTTCTTCAAAGACACCTATAGATAAATAAATGGCCTTTAACCCCCCCCCCCAAGGTACTGTAATTAGTTATCTTCTCCTTGAGGAGAAAAAAACAATTCTCACCTTTTCCTCTTCTAAGCCAGGATGCTCCAGAAGGTCCAGCAGCACAGGCTGGAATAAGTGATGCTCTTTGAACTCTTTCAAACTCTTTGGTTAACTTCTTTCCTTTCTCTTGTTCTCTTCTCTGCATTTCAGAACTGAGTTCTTCTATCTTCTCCAGAGCTCTCAGTTTACCATCAGCTGACTTGGAGTCAAAATTTCATCTTAATTCTTAGGACTTCTACCTCACCTCAGTGACACTTTCTGCTGTCTATCAAATAGCAAGGGCTCTGCTGCCTAGACAAGGCTGACAAATGTTAGGCCTTTTGGCCAACAACACATCATGGGGTTTTCTTTCTTTCTAACTTTTCTACCTTTCTCTCTTCCTTGTGGTCCCAGTAAAGTCCACAAGGGCATACAGACAATATTAACATCGTGAGAAAAAGAATATATCTACAACTGTACTGACAATATGATTGTAGTATTTAGAGCTTGAGGGACCTTAGGGAGCATCTGATCCAAGTCCCTCGTGTTAAAAGATGAAGACACTGGGTTCTGTGGAGTGGATAAGGACCAGAATCCACTTCTTGAGCGCTCTATCTTTTGCTGCCTTTGCCTCGATTTTAAGTTTGTGTCTTGTTGCCATCTAAGGACGCCTTGGTCACTGTCATTCTTCAATCTCGATAACATGAAATAAACAAATCCTGCCGAAATAATGGAATTTGGCCAATTGTCTGAGGTCTTCATTCCCAGGCCAGTCTTGGGCCCAGTTTGAGGCTCTGTTCTCCATTCTTCAGCCTCAGATGGACTTCCTTACGTTGTTCTTCTGCCTCAGGGCAAGACTCCTGTTCTTGGAATAGTTCCATTTTCTGTTCCTACCAAGTCTGTTGAGACAAATACACATCTAAGAAAAAGTCACTGTGCAAGCTGTAACTCTGCAGATAACTAAACCAAGACTTCTTCACTAATTAGCTTATTAAAACAAAACACTGAGAGCTGGAAAGTGTGTATAGATTGAGAGGCAGCGTGATAGAGTGACAAGTCTACTCACAGCAGGAGAGGCCTGGGTCCGTATCCTTCCTACCATGTGGTAAGATTAAGGAAAATATTAAGATAATATAAGAAAAGTGCTTTCTAAGCCTTAAAGCTCTAGATAAATGGTATCTGTTATTGTCATTATTTGTTACTGTCATCATCATCATCATTTTGCTTTATAATCAAACTCTCCAATTTCTGACTTCCCAGTGACTTCTGCAAATATAAAGTCAGTATTCCATTAGTTCCCCAATTCAGTCCTGGGAACATTTATTAAACACCTATGCTAGGTGCCAGGGATCCGACTATGAAAAGCAGCATGGCCCCTGCTCAAAAGAAACTCACAGTGGAAGGGGAGGGAAACAACATTGACAGTAATAAGTCATGCTCCTTCAACAATGTCCTGTGATATCCTATGGTTCCTGGGCCAGTGCTAATAGCTTCCTGAAACACAAATCAAAAAGGGCTTAGATGTGTTCTAGAAAACAGAGCCAAGTAGAACAGCCTTCACTTCCCTGTTCACAGGCTGCTTGTATTTGCAAAGTGGAAAGGCCCCAGCAGCCAGGTCCTGCCCCTTCTGCCTCTCCTATACAAGGGCCAATCCAGAGCCAGGACTTGCCATCCTTGCTCTTGTCTTAGGAGTACCCTCTTTTCTCTCTTAGTCCTTAGTATCCAACCTTAGAAACCACTCTCACCCACATACTTCTTCCCAGTACTGGAAGTGGCTTTCTTTCCTTGCTGTCTATGGAGTACACCTTTCTCTCTTTCTTTTCTTCTCTCAGTCTCCAGGGTCCTAACCTCCTGAAAATATGTTATAAGGTAGAATATCATAAGTGCAAAAGAGAGGTTCATAGAAGATGGTGAGGAAGGAGAGATCAATTTAAGGTTGCTCTTTATAGAGAAGATGGCAGGTACTTGATTGTCCCTCTTCCGGATTTTTGAAGAACATGGGAGTGTGAATGTTTGATTCAAGAACTTCCAGATTAAACTCTAGTCAATTATTCTTTTCCTTGTACTCATTGTACCATGGTTCAGCACTTTTCCATTCCACTGACATCTGAAAATGCATTCCTCAGGTCACAGGAAGAACCTCATTCATATCTGACACTCATCTTCAGCTAGCTGTTCCCCATGGGGTAATTCCCAGTATGGTCACTGGTCCTTGGGTCTCTCCTTTTGGCTTCTGGGGCTCAGCACTTCTAGAGAAGACCTTAGTTCTCTCTGAGTGGTCCCCTACCAGCTGTACATCTCAGAGTTCTTTCCTTGTTTGGGTGTATGACTTTCACATTTCAGTGGTATTCATGTTTCTCTGTAGTTCTCTCCCCATAGTTCCCTCTTATAGTTTCAGCTCTCCTTAAAAATCAGTGTCAGATGTATACGGCAGCCCTCTTTGTAGTGGCCAGAAACTGGAAACTGAGTGGATGCTCATCAATTGGAGAATGGCTGAATAAATTGTGGTATATGAATGTTATGGAATATTATTGTTCTGTAAGAAATGACCAACAGGATGATTTCAGAAAGGCCTGGAGAGACTTAACATGAACTGATGCTGAGTGAAACGAGCAGGGCCAAGAGATCATTATATACTTCAACAACAATACTATATGATGACCAATTCTGATGGACGTGGCCATCCTCAGCATGAGATCAACCAAATCAGTTCCAATGGAGCAGTAATGAACTGAACCAGCTATGCCCAGAGAAAGAACTCTGGGAGATGACTAAAAACCATTACATAGAATTCCCAATCCCTCTATTTTTGGCCGCCTGCATTTTTGATTTCCTTCACATGCTAATTGTACACTATTTCAGAATCCTATTCTTTTTGTACAGCAAAATAACAGTTTGGACACGTATACTTATTTTGTATTTAATTTATACTTTAACATATTTAACATCTACTGGTCATCCTGCCATCTGGGGGAGGGGGTGGGGGGGTAAGAGGTGAAAAATTGGAACAAGAGGTTTGGCAATTGTTAATGCTGTAAAGTTACCCACGCATATGACTTGTAAATAAAAAGCTATTAACAAACAAAAAAAATCAATGTCAGTATTTATTGCCTGAACTTGATACACAAAAAAAGCATCTGTCTTTTGTATCCAACACCTTCTCTCCAATCAACCTTGTCTTATGTCTGGAACCCCTCTGGCTGTTGGTTAAAGCCTAATCTTTCCAGAATAGGATTTTTAAATACATAAAAGAAAATACATGGGATTAAAAAGGAAACCAATGATATTGCTATATAGATATCAAAATGATGGGGATTTTTAAGAACCCCAAGTTAAGAAACTCATTCTGTTTCCATAGTTACCCTCCTCACCTTCCAGCTTGCCTGTCTCAGCATCTACTTGTTCTTCCTGTTCCAGACTCTTCCTCATTCTAATCCATCATCCATATATAGCAAAGAGACTTTTCTTAATCACAGGCCTGACCATAGCATCCCACTACTCAGTCAAGTCCAACCAGCTTCCTAGTGCTGCTGGGATCAAATATGAACTCCTTTGTTTGACTTTTAAGCCTTTCTTCACCTGGCCCCAACCTATCTTTGCAAATTCATTGGACTTTGCTCCACTTCCCACATTCTACATATAATTCAGCCAGCCTGGCCTTCTTGCTAATCTCCCACTTCCATATTTTGCCTCTATGCTTCTCATGATCATTCCCCATGCCTAAAATAACATTCCCTCCTTAACCCCTCTACATCAAATCCTTCTTTTTCTTCAAACTCAACTCATGCAACACCTGCATGAAACTTTTCCTAACCTTCCCCAACTATTTGTGTCTTCCCTCCTGAACAACTTTGTATTTAATTTGCAGATATTTGTGTTTATTCTATAAATTCTTCCTGTGTTTTTCTCTTCCTCATTAGAACATAAAGTCCTTGTGAGAAGGGTTTATTTTATTCTTTTCTGGTTAATTTTTGAATTGGAACCAAGTCTTTATTCCTTGAAGTACTGTTTACCCTAAAGTTCATTTTGAGAGGAACCAATGTATAATGTTTTGTGACCTATCCCTTTTTAGTCTACCTCTAAACGTGTTGGTAAGTAAAAAGCAAGTGGATGCCTTTAACTAAGGAATCGACCCAATTAAACAGCACTCTATTAACTCCCTCTCCCCTCAACCAATGACAACAATCTCCAGATCCTTTTTTTTTTAGGATACAGGAAAGATAAGCATAGGGGACATAAGTATGTAGCCCTTTTTGGACTCAAAACCCTATAACAAATATGATCTTTTTGCATCCTCACTGTCACCAAAGAGCAAAGACTTGTCCTGAGTCATACAGCTAGTAAAGGTAAGAGCCAAGACTTGAATTATGTTCTCTTGCCCCCAAACCCAGTTCTCTTTCCAGTCAATAATCCCAAAGAGAGAGAAACAACAGCACAGTTATGAGCTGTTCAGATACTGTAGGAGGTAAGGTGGACATCCTAAAACATACCACTACGATATAGTAGCTGTCAGGAATAAAATCTCAGGATGAAGAATGGGTTGGGCTAAGCAGAGACTATAAGTAACCAAACCAGTGGAGGTATTTATTATAAATCAATGCTGGTGACCTGATTTATAGCCTGGGCTGCTTCTTGGGGAGATTGCACACATGTAAGTTGCTTTATACAGCCTCTCATTGATTGAATGAGGTCACTTTGAAGGCTTTCCAATAGTATGTGGAATCACTTTGGGTTAATTAAAACCTTTCCCCCAAATGCCACCCTTGAAATGAAGCAAGCTATAATAATTATGAGGTGGGTCAAGTTTGCCATAAAATGTCAAGCTCAGGGTTCATCAGATGATCGGATAAACCGATCTAGTTTGATGGTCCAGCATCCAGCTCTGATCTATGTTGTTCAACCCTGACTCTCTCTGAACCCTACCTACTTCACTTCTCCCCCAGTGATTGTCTCTTTGGCTCTTGATCTGCCTTGTTGACTTTGTGCCTGGTGGTTCTGACTTCATCCCATTCCCAGGCACCTCTTGAGGAAGATACCAAGTTGGAAGTCAACTTGTCTTTATGGACAGAACAGAAATCTCGGTTTCTTGCCTTTGGCTTCATCCTTGAAATCATACTGGATCAATGGCTTGCAAGAATGTCTGGGGTTTGCTTATTTGCAATTATTTGGACATATATACAAATTGAACCCGAAAGTGAAATTGAATATTTTCTTGTACTCTTTAAATCCCAAGGGAGGGTGGGACCACAAAAGGACCCAAAAACTATTTTATGAGCTCGAGTATAATCCCATTGTATTTTCTGTCACATTCAATAAAGCTTGTCGTGTAGTCTTTATTTTGTTAGCCTGAGACCGCTTACATGGAATTTAAGGGCCCGTTTGTTCCTACCTTCTGCATGTATGAAGGGAGAATGAGAAGGAAGAGAGGGGGGAAGGGAGGGAAAAAAGGGGAGGGAAGAAGGGGAAGAGGGAAAGAGAAGGAGAAGGAAAGGGAGAGAGGGAGAATGAGAGAAAGGGGAAGAGGGAGAGAGGGGGAGAGGAAGAGAAATCGAGAAGAAAAAAGAGAAATTCCATATAGGAGTTATATTCTGATTTTTATAAAGGAAATTCTGGGTGGGGATATGAGTCAAAGATTTACATATTAAGAAATGTGATCTTTGTAACCTTAGAGTTGTGGTTCTGAGCCACAGATTATATAGAAGAGGATCCCCGGTTGACCCTTCTCTCAACAGATAACCTACTTGGTTGCATCAACAGTTGGCTTTAGGACAATCAGAAGCCAGGGGAGTGTATTCTTAATGGCTTCGGGTTCCTGTGTCTTCTGAGTATAGCACTTGGCATTACTTTGTAATTCTAAAGCTGATAACTTAGACTTAGTCCATCCATTGCATATAATGTTATTCTCCAGGATAGAAAAAATAATTGTTTATAATATTAGAAATATCAGAGAATACAGCCCTAGCATGCAGGTTTATAAGCTGCATTAGACTTTATTTTTAAAGATTTTTTTCATAGACTCAGGAATGCTTGAAAATGACATTCTGTGCTCACAAACACTTTCTGATGTTCATATTTGTCATTGTATTAAATTGACCTGTCACATTACCTGGTTGCTTTCAGCACTTTGATGTGCTATGATGATGTGTTGATGCTTGAAAATATTCCCTTTCATTGTTCAGGAAGCCATTAATTCTCCCTATTCCAATGCAATCTTGCCCTCTCTGTACAGGCCCAGAAGAGAGGGCTGGAATGTAATCTTAATTACAGGAACTGTCTTTTTCAGGTGGAAGCAAATAATATTTTTAACCCAAGAGCTTGTTACTGGCTGACGTTTCATTTAGGTTCATTAAAACATGGAGCATTATAAACCAAGGCCATTTATTTCTTTTTGCCATCTAGACCCTTGTGTTACCCTATGAATCTGTTACATTTTAATGATGTAAAACTTAGAAATTCAGAGGGAAATGATCTATTTTCTTACACTGCTAGGCCCTTTATGAGGCCATCTGGGCTCAGTAAATTCTAAGGAGTGGAGAGGGTCTGTGAGAAACCAGGGCAGGCTCCATGTTCCTTTTGAACTGTGGCTACACTCAACTTGTTCATTTCAGAGGATCAACACATTCCTCCCCACTCAGTGCCCTCACATCCTTAACGTATGATAATCTATTCAGTATTTGTTTGCAGAATCTGCTCCTAAAGTTTCCCACTAACTACTTTGAAAAAGCAATGTAAACCAATTAAGACCCCAGACAACAAAGCAGGCATGGTTAATTAACTAGAGAGGAATTGGCTCGGAAGAGCCTCTTGGGGCAAAGATGGCACCCAATTCAGGGCTTGCATTCAGTTTTGTATTCTCTAACAAAATAGCTTCTAATTAACGTGGTTAGGCCTCCTACAAAAATAGTTGTACTCAGTGTTCTGAAAGGCTTTCTTTCATTGATTCATTCAATAAGCTCAATAGATGGCCAAAATTAGGCCAAGTTTCAGGTAAAAAAAAAAAAAAAAAGCAAGACTGCTTAGAGTTGAAGTGGTATCCTTGGGAACATACTTTTGGACAACAGAGTTAAAATATCAAAAAAGGTAAAGTAGAATCAAACAACTAAAGCTAGAGCAGGCTTTAGGGTCTGTCTATTCCAACCTTCTCATGATACAGATGAGGAAACTGAGACCCACAGAGGGAAAATGATTTATCTGTGATTACAAATCACAGATTGTCAGAATTGGAAAGGCACTCAATGCTTATCTATTCTAACCTGTAGCCAAAGCAGAATCCTTTCTACAAGCCCATGGTTATTCATCCAATGAGGAGGATCCACTACTTCCCAAGGTAGCCCATTCCTCTTTGAGATTGCTCTGATCTTTAGAACCATTTCTTCTTCTTCTGCCCATTGAACTCCCCCCCCCCCCCAGTAGTGGTCCCCCCCCCCCCCCCCCGCCCCGTTGCTCCTAGTAATGCCCTTTGGGGCCAAACAGAATAAGTCTAATCTCTCTTTCATGACCTAGCCCTTCAAATCCTTAAAGACCACTACTGGGGTTCTCCCTTTTCTAGTTTAAACAACTTTGGAGGATATCCCAAACCTTGGAGAGTCTAAGAAACGAAGAGAGCCAGCCCCTTCTTTAGAACCTTAAGCAGTAACCCTTCTAGACTTCAATTTCTTCTTCTCTGACATGGAATGAGTGGGGATCAAATCAATTCTCGCTCATAATCCCATGACTCCTATCAAAGTGAGAATCTGTGAGGCTAAAGCTCTTTTGATATTCTTGGGGATATTCAGTCTATCCCCTCTCTTGTCCCCTTCCCCACTGGCTGCACCAAGACAATCAGGACCAGCAATGGAGAGCATATATCATTTGGTAGACAAAACCTATTACTGAAATCTCATCTTAGCAATGAGTCTTTGTGGTACCAACACCTTCCTGTCCACATTTGCTTCGCCCTTGCTAGAGACAGAGCTAGAGAAAAGTTCTTGGGAAAGTTCCATTTCTCTTTTGTCCTGCAGTTTTCCTCCCTAGGGAATGCTTTTCAACCCTTTGCAAGTGAATTTACCTCTTGGACCCTCATTTTCCCAATTTGTGAAATGAGGATAGTCATATTTATGCCATCTGCCTCCCCAGGGTTTCTATGAGAAAAGTGCTTTGCAAAGCTCACAGGCCTTTATAAATGGTAGTCATTAGGAAACCCTGCAGCCTGTTGTCTTATTGTAAAGTACGAGTTCTTGGATTCCAGCTCTTGCCAGTTTATCCTCTACAGCTGAAGTCCCTGCTGCTTTTCTTAGTTAATTCTTAAGATTGATTTGGCTGTTGTGCAAGTATTGTTTGTAGTTGTTGGGTTTCTTAAAACACTTAATTGATTATCCAGGAAGGAAGTCCATTCTGTTTCCAGTGTCTCCAGTTCAGTTGTTTTCATACAGAAAATGGAAGGCTGGACTGCCATACTTGTACAGCGAACTAACTCTCTGGTTCTGGCATTTCTGATACAGACATTTTACACAAAATAGAGGCCAAATGTACCCCCAAGGAGGCTAGAGACAGAGAGCCCTTCCACAGCAACATGCCCATAGCAACAGTGTGTGTGTGTGTGTGTGTGTGTGTGTGTGTGTGCATATGTGCATACATGCATGTAGCAGCAGCAGCAGAGAACTGGAAACCAAGTGGATGGTCGTTGATTGTGCACAGAGTAGCCAAACACAATGTGTTTTATAAATGTAGCAAGGTCTTCTGGTCCCTTAAAAAATGATATGTATGAGGAATTGAGAAGTATAGAAAGATTTTGAGGAACTGATGCAGAGTAAAGCAAGTAGGACCAGGAAAACAATACACAAAATGACAGCAGTGATAGAAAAGAAAAAAAAACAATAAAGCAAAGGCAAGTACTGTGAAACTATCATGAATGAAAACAATAATCCTGCATTGTTATGGCTGGTCTTGGCCCTGGAGAAGAAATGGGGAACCCATTCCTCCTGCCTTTCACTGAATAGTTGGGGGACCATGAATATGGTATATGCTGTGGGACTCAATCACTGTTATTTGGTCTTGAAGAGCCCTTTCTCCTTAGTTACAAAGGAAGGCTCACGGGGACTAGAAAACTCAAAGGGTGTCCATAAAATTTATTTATTTATTTTTAAGGAGCAACAAATCAGAGGGTTTATTGTTCCACATTCCTTAGTTAAATATATAGCTTTGAATAGACCCTTGATCCATCATCTCCCTCTTTTGGGAAGAGGAAATTCTGGAGACAAAGAATATAGATTCAAGTGAATCTTTTTTTTTTCTTCATAGCAAATGTGAAATTTAATGGGAAAAATTGACCTTTTCAGTTAAGCTGACTTAAGACACTCCTCGTGGCCCCCAGTCTCGTGGCCTCCAGTCTCATGGCCTCCAGTCTCATGGTCCCCAGTCTCGTGGCCTCCAGGCTTGTGGCCCTCAGACTCATGGCCCCCAGGCTCGTAGCCTCCAGTTTTGTGGCACTCCTCATGGCCTCCACTCTCTTTTTATTGACAGAACCCATGCCTGAGTAATTTTTTACAAGATTATCCCTTGTACTCACTTCTGTTCCAACTTTTTCCCTCCCTCCCTCCCTCCACCCTCTCCCCCCAGATAGCAAGCAGAACATCCTTTCATATGAGTGGAAATAGTTTCAATTTCATCATCTGAAAATTGCCTGTTCATAACCTTTGACTATTTATCAATTGGAGAATGGCTTGATTTCTTATAAATTAGAGTCAATTCTCTATATATTTGGGAAATGAGGCCTTTATCAGAACCTTTAACTGTGAAGATGTTTTCCCAGTTTGTTGCTTCCCTTCTAATCTTGTCTGCATTAGTTTTGTTTGTACAAAGGCTTTTTAACTTGATGTAATCAACATTTTCTATTTTGTGATCAATAATGGTCTCTAGTTCATCTCTGGTCACAAATTTCTTCCTCCTCCACAAGTCTAAGAGATAAAGTATCCTATGTTTCTCTAATTTATTTATACTCTCGTTCTTTATGCTGAAATCATGGACCCATTTTGATCTTATCTTGGTATACTGTGTTAAGTGTGGGTCCATGAGTCCATAAAATTTAAAAAGAAAGAAAGCAAGGGCCAGGATTCCTAGAAAGGGTTACTATAGAAGGTCATAACTGAAATGAATATTGCCAGAAGTCTTTTCCAGTTTTCTTAGTGCTTTGCCTCTGTTGATTGTCCCCAATTTATTCTGCCTATTGTTTGCACCATGTCTCCTGCATTAAACTGTGAACTCTGAGAGCTACTCCATATCTTCTCTTTTCCAGCTTAACCATCCCTAGGTCCTTCAAGGAATTCTCATGTGACATGAACTCAAGACCTTTGATTATCCTCCTTGGCACATAGCCATCTAGTTCATCAAGGTCCTTTCTAAAAGATGGTAGCCCAGAAGGAAACACAAGACTCCATGTTCTTAACCAGGGTAGAGTCCCCAGGGATTGTCACCTTCTTCCTGGCCTTGTCACACATAATGCATTTTGAGGTTACATTTGCCTTCTTACCTGCCATATCATGATGTTGACTCATATTGAGCTGCTGGTCCCCTAAAAACCCCAAATCTTTTTCAAAAGAACTCTATGGCTATGTCCTTTCAACTTGTGAAGTTAATTTTTTTGAACCTAAGTCTAACAATATGCATTTATCTTTATTCAATTTCACCTTATTTGATTAGTCCACTATTTTACACTGGAAGATCAATCTTTTTGAATCCTGGCTCTGTTGCTCAGAGAATCAGCTGTCCTCAGCTCTTAGGCATCAGCCAATTGGAAAAGCATGTTGTATACTTTTTTCTTCAAGTCATCAATAAAAATATTAAATAACCCAAGATCAAGAAAAAATGTCTAGGGCATTCCATTGGAGAACTCTTTCCAGCCTGATGTCAAACAGTTTCTGACTCTTTAGGTCTGGACATTTTTGAAAATCAGTATAGTATTTGTCATTGTCCAGCCTTGTGACACCTGTCGGTTAGCCACAGTCTGTCTAAGGTTTCTGACTAGTTCAGCAACCACTGCTGCCATTTCTTCTAGTCTCTTGCCCCACAGCTTAGCTGGGTCTAGTGACTTGAGCTTTTTGCCTAATGGTGTAAAAGGCTGGGACAACCAAGCAAGAAATCAAAAGTTCCTAGCATGTGTCAGGAGCTGGGGTCATAGGGACAAAAATGAACCAGAACTTCAGAGACTTATATTTTAATGAGAGAGGCAAACATGTCTCTACATAGTTACCTTCTAGTATTGCAAGACACATGCATAGTGACCTTGAGGCTGGCGTTAAAGGGAAAGGAGGAAGATGCTAGAAGCCAAGATAAACCTGGAAAGGGCTCCTGCAAAAGGTAGCACTTGAACTGAGTCTCCAGGAAGCCCATGTGAGGAGAGAACAATGCAGGTATGGAGATATCGAGAAAAGGAGGAATAGGCTGCCTCAGGTGCCCAGGATGGACCAAGAACATTTGTCTGGCTCTGTTGGTCAGTAAGCATTTATTATGTGCTAGGCACTCTGCCAAGTGCTGAGGATACAAAGAAAAGCAAAAAGTAGGAGCTCAGAAGTCAAATGGGGAAGACAACATGCAGATAACTATGCCCAAAGACTGAGCATGAGAGTTTGTCCCAGAGAAAAATGGCTTACCCTACTTATGATGGATCCCTAAGCACTATGGGGCATATTCTTCTGCCCCTAGCTTGTCAATAGCTTAGTTTTTCCTCTTTTTTGATTCACATCTGAGATTTATTTTCCCCATTTATGAAATTAAATGGGGAATAAAATGGACTAGCAGGTCTCCGAGGATCCTTCCTTTCTATAACATCTTATGATTCTATGAATAATCTTTGTGCTGGAAACTTAGTTGAGTTAATTAGGCTCCAGACAATAGGACTGTATTTATTTGGGATTCTTTTGCCTTTCTTGCCTCTTCAGTTCCTTCTCAGGAGATGACTCTAATCTTTTCAATTTCAACCCATTTTATGATAAACCAAAGCAAAACCTGAAATGGAAAAGAAAAACATGACTTGTGTGAATTTAATTAGCACAAAACCTTGTTCTGCTTTTTGATAATGAGGCCTTTCAACATTTACAATAGAAAAGTTTCCAATGGATATTAAATGGGAATATGAAAAGTTGAAAGTGATTGACAAAGTTGAATAAGATAAAAGGAAAAGGACAATAAAACATCTGCAATCGATTTTTCCAAGACTATCAAAATGCAAATTGCAGTCTCTGAATGAACAATGAGAAGATCTCAGCTCCAGGCAGAGGCTGAGAGTGATGGAACTGAACCACAACTTCCTTTGAGGACTTCCCATAAACTTGCTTTTCTAAGAGCAGAGGGCTCAGTAATTAAATGTTTCTCTAAAGGCTTCTGATTCCTCCTTTTAGGAAGTGGTCAGACTGGGCATACAAGATGGAAGCTAGAAGCCAGAACAAGGGGTGCAAGCCTCGTGGATTCACTCAGACATTTGAGATCCCCGATTGGCTTCTTCCTGCTAGTGAGGTGGCCTCCTGCTGGCTACCTTTCCAGCCTTGGCTTACTAGCCTGTGCTTCTCACCTTGGCTGCTCTATATCTACACCTGACTGTTGGTGTTCCTTTTTTGGGGGGAGAGGGGGTGTGCTGCAATTTTATCATTTTATTAACAAGGCCAGCAGGTTATTAAATTAAAAAGAATGGTCATTTAGCCATCTCTTTTAGACCAAGGACAAACACTTTATCAAGGGGTTTTTGAAAGTTATGAGGAGAGATAATGTGAAAGGAAAAATGGAAAATGGATGATCTCGCCAAAGATCAAAGGGGGCAGTCCCCTTTGATAACATTGGACTGTCATTATTCTTGACAATTTTTTTTGGTCTTCCATGTTTCCAACTGAACCTTTACAACCCCTCTTATTTCTTTGGTGCTGGTCTTGCTCTCTGTGTATTGTACCTATTCACGGAACTTTCTTTCCCTTCCCACATCCAGATCCTGCCCTTCCTATTCCCAACCCCATTCTGGTAGTATGATCCTGTTATGTGACTATTCCCCTTGGGGGAACTAAGGTTTCTAGATTCGGAATTGTACCCCAACCCCCTTGAAGCACTGCCCTCTTTCTACATATGATTGCTTGGTACATTGGAGGGAGACCCATTCATGACTCGGGCTTGAAAAATGAGGATCTTAAAAGTTCTTTAAGGTTCCTTCCAGCATGAAATCTGTGGTCTGAAGGTTGAAAGTTAGACTGACTCGGTGCGAGTTTGTGGCTTTTTATTACATGATATTCATCATGTAGTAAATCATTATGTGTGAGACAGGGTTCTAGACACTCCCCCCGCCTTACTCAGATTGGCTACTCAGAGGCATCTCCAGATATAAACAGAAAGCATTTATTTGATCCTTGCAAGGAGAGGTCTGTTCAGGACAAAGACACCTACCCAAATTGACTACTCCGAGATCACTCATAAAAAGCAGAATTATTTATTAGAATCTTGAGAAGGAAATCGGGCCACTCCCTTGAGAGTGGTCACAGTTTTTATACATTTCAGACAAAGAACCTCAAAAATCCCACCCTCTATGTGTTGTGATTGGTTACATAAGTTTCTGTTCCCCTATTTGGTCAGTGGAGCACAGTAGATAAGGTGTCCTCATCAAGTATCTTTCTTTGGACAATGGAATGTAGTCCAGGCCTTATCTAAAATCACGTGATTTTGGAGAAGCTGAAACTGAGACCTTTAAGGCTTCAATTAATTCTAACAGTTTCTGATCAATATGTGCTTGATCTGTAAGTTATTTACCCTTTCCACACAGGTCCAAGTGCACCAATTGAACAAACCAGCATGGCGTGTGACACATAGTGGAAAACAAGGGAGTGAATTACAAAGCAAAAAAAAAAAAAAAAAAGAGTTGGGTTCAACCCCACTTCCTGTTGATTTTTAAATTTTTTTCGTAGATTGTGAAATTAACTTTATTGTTTAATTAAAGCTTTTTATTTTCAAAACATATGCACGGATAATTTTTCAACATTGACCCTTACAAAACCTTGTGTTTCAAATTTTCCCCTCCTTCCCCCACTCCTCCTAGATGTCAAGCAATCCAATATATGTTAAACATATTAAAATATATGCTAAATCCAATATGTATATACATAGTTATACAATAATTTTGCTGCCCAAGGAAAATCAGATCAAAAAGGAAAAAAAAAAACACGAGAGAAAACAAAATGCAAGCAATCAACAACAAAAAGAGTGAAAATGCTCTGTTGTCATCCACATTCAGTTCCCACAGTTCTCTCTCTGAGTGTAGATGGCTCTCTTCATCACAACTATTACAGAATATCATAGTCTTACTATGCAAGTCAAGAAATCTGGATGATTGTCCTAGCTGAGTGTTTGTCTTTAAGCAAGTCCCTCTGATTGCTTGACTTTTCCCCCTCATTTGTAAAAATAAGTAAGAGAGGGGAGACTAGCTGGCTTTGAAGATCCCTTTCAGTTTTAAGGTGCTAGGAACTTATGGGGAGTCTTTTTTTCTGAACTTCCTAGCTGTTTCCATTCCATGCTATAAATAATCTGTGGCTGTCCCCAAAATACCACCATTCATGCCCATAGAGAGCTTGGAGGTCATTTGGTAAGCTTGCCAGCATGTGGCTTCACACATGAAACAGAATGAGATACTGCCCTCTGACCAGCATAGTATCTCACAGCCTGGATGGTTTTCTTGTCTACCGTTTATCCAAAGGAGAACAAAAATGTTGAAAGATGTCTTGATTGAGCTCACTGTGGAACTGAGAAATAAGGGCTGGGCCAACTGCTTCTCTAGCTAAGGATGTCATCAAGCTCTGGGAGTAATAAAACTTTATGTTCTTTCATAAAAGTTTATTGAACCTATTTTCAGACTCACAAATACACTGAAATCACCAGAGTTCATTGGCAAGGGCAACCTTCTAACCAATATCTATGGATTTCTATGCACAAATCCCTGGCTTTTGCTTTCCTTCCACTTAGAGATGCTTCCTTCTCAAGAGTACTGGCTTTACCATGAATGGCAGCCCCTCAAGGTCAGGAGCTGCTAGGTTTTTACTGTTGTATTCTAACCCTAAGCTTGGTTCCTGGTCTATATTATGTATCTTGTAAATGGTTAATTAATTTCTTTATTGATTCTGTATAAATTTATTTGTTCCAAAGCTCTCTTCTTCCTCAAAATAATGTCTTTTTAAAAAAAAAAAAAACATTATTTTGAGGAAGAAGCATCTCTGTTCCTAGGGAACAGGCTTGCTAGGTCATGCTGCTAACCATCACTAAATCCCAGATTCAGTCACAAAATTTAGGAAGCACCTCAAGGACCACCTGATCTCATCCTCACCTAAACAGGAAACCAGCCAGCACTTAACCAGTGCCTACCCTGCACCAGGCTTTGTTCTGGGTACTGATGACACATGGGAGAAGCAAAACAGTCCCTAACTTCAAGGGACCTTACATCCTGATGGAGGAGATGACTCATAGAAAGTAGGTACAAGATAACTTTGCAAGGGAAGGTCTACTACAGAAAGGAGTTCTTGAGCTCAGTCTTTTTTTTTTTTTGGTATTTACATATTTACATGTCTTTATTTTTTTTTTAATTTTCAATAGTATTTTATTTTCCAAATACTTGTAAATAAAATTTTCATTATGCATTTTTGTTAGACTTTGTATTCCAAATTCTTCTCCCTCCCTCCCTTATCTCCTCCCATCCCATGACAGAAGCAATAGATTAAATATGTGTAATCCTTTTAAACATATTTCTATATTTGTCACATTGCGCAAGAAAAAAAATCAGACTAAAAGAGAAAAAAAAAACATGAGAGAAAAAAACAAAATAAAAATACTATGCTTCAATCCATATTGAGTCTTCTAAGTTCTCTGGATGCAGATGGCATTTTCCCTCCCAAGTCTATTGGAATTGCATTGAATCACTGTACTAGTGAAAAGAGCCAAGTCTATCACAGTTGATCATCCCATAATCTTGTTGCTGTGGACAATGTTGTCTTGGTTCTGCTTGCTTCACTAAGCATCAGTTTATATAAGTCATTCCAGATTTTTCAGAAACCAGCCTGTTGAACTCAGTCTTGAAGGAAACCAGGGATTCTAAGATGTGAGAATGAGGAGAGAGAACTTTGCAGGCACAGTGTACAATCAGGGTAAAAGCTCGGGGGGTAGGAAATGGAGCGTTGTCTATAAAACACAGCATGTAGGCCAGTGAGGCTAGTTTGTAGAGTGTATAAATAAGAGTGATGTGTAAGAATAGCAAAGAACTAAGAAGGTGCCAGGATTGAAGAGTTTTAATTGCCATATAAAGGAGTTTCTATTTGAGACTCTGGAGTTCACTGAATAGAAAAGGGAACATCACCAAAATTTGACTTCAGGAGAATCTCTTTGGCAGCTGAGTGGAAGATGAATTGAAGTGGGACAGAGACTGGAGGCAGGCAGACTAAATAGGATGCTATTAGAATAGTCCAATTGATAAGCAATGAATTCTTGAACTATCAAGGTGACTGTGTAAGTGAGAAGGGTACAGATGTGAGAGATGTAGAGGTAAAAATAACAAAATTTGCCAACAGACTTCATTCAGTGGAGGGAAGATGAGGAGATGAGGATGAGTGAATTTGAGAGAGTAGAAAGTTTTTTGTGCCCTCCATAATAATAGGGAAGTTCATAAGAAGGGTACATTTGAGGGGCATATGAGTTCTGTTTTGGTTATTCTGAGTTTGAGATGCCCAAAGGATAGCCAATGTTTTATTTAATTGGAAATTCATGATAGGGGATTAGAGCTCAGGAGAGAGATTCCAAATGGAAAAGATCTGGGACCTAATCATTGAATCTATGGTAACTGGTAAATTTGCCAAGAGAAAATGTAGAAAGTAAAGAGAAGAGGTCCCAGGGAGCCTTGGCAGATTCACGCAAGTAGGGATATTGGCATGAATCATATAACCAAAGAGACTGAGAAGGAGTATTTGGACAGGTAGGAGGAGAATCTAGAGATCAAAGTTATGAAAATGCAGAGGGGAGACAGTTATCCAGGAGAAGAGTAGTCAATGAGGTCAAATTGGAAGAGCACAGAGGAAAAAGATTGAAAAAAGATCATTTGATATAACTAAGGGATCATTGCTATCTTTAGAGAAAGCAATTTCAGTTGAATAATATCAGAGACTAAGTTGCAGTATTAAAAAGAAATGGGAATAAGGAGAAACACCTAGTGGAGATAAATTTTTCCAAGGACTTTGGCCACGGAGCAGAAGAAGTATTCCATGATAGATAAAAGAGCTATCCTTTGAGCAAGGAAGCCCTGGGTTGTATTCCCATCTGTGACCCCTAATGACTCTGGGTTGTTGCACAAATCATTTCAGTTCTCAGTCCTTCTAGGGCAACTCAAAATTATAGAGAAGGTGTTAAGAGGTGAGTTCCCTATAGTAATGAAAACACAAGTTCTATGCTTATGCTTTAGTTGGGGGTGGTGGTGGAGAAGGAGCACAAGATAGAGGATGCTAACTAGTAAGAATGAATATAGTGAGATTGTATTTGTTTTAGGATGGGGGAGATGTGAGCACATTGGTAGGCATTAGGGAAGGAATCAAGAGAGAGTGATTAAAAATTCTAGAGGAAAAAAAAGAATGAAAGAAGAAATCTGGGTAAAATGGGAGGTTATGGATTGAGGGCCCACGTAGAAAGATTGGCTTTGATGAAAAGAAGATAAGCCCATTTCTCAGAGATTGGACTAAGAAGGAGACAGTGGGGAATAAAATCAAAGGGTGGCCTGAGAGATGAGAAAAGTGAAGGAACTTTCTCTTTTTCAGTAAAGTATGAAGCATTTGAGAGAATTAGGAGGGAGGTACTATTGAAGACTTAGGGAGGAAAGCAAAACTCTGGAATAGGCATTGTGCTTTGTGGGATACTGAATCAATTTAGGAAGGAGTAACATGGCTTACCTTGTGGTAGTGGAAGATCAGTTGAGAGCAGCACAAGATCAGGAGTGAGGAGGTAGATGCTGGGAGCACTCCAATCCTGGGATTTGTCAGGAAGAGAACATAGATTATAATAGAGAAAGGAAGCAACTGATTTGAGAGGTGACAACAGTATAGAGTTTGGGCCGATGAGTCAGGACAAAGACTGAGAAGGAAGAAAAGTGAAACCAGAACTGTCCAGTCACTTAAACCTGGCAAAAAAAAAATCCTAAAGACTCTGCTTAAAGACCTCCAGTGAGGGAACTGACTGCCTCTGGATAAATCCATTCTGCTTAAGGATTTCTTTCATTCTTAAATGTTTCCTTATATTGTTCTAAAATCTGAAACTCACTCCTAATTCTGCCCTCTGGGGCAAGGGAGAACAAAGCTAATAGCTCTTTCCTAAAATAGCCCTCCTAATACTTGAATGTAATCTGGCCTCCCCACCTTCCAAGTACTCCACCACCCCGACTCCATGAAATTCAAATAGAAACAGAGCTACTAAATCATGCATAAGGCTCCCTGTGGGCTGCATATTGACTTGGAAAACCACATGTTATTATCTATATTTTATGGTGTCTTTATTTGTTGTGTTCATTATTTCCCAATTCCATTTTCTTAGGGTTGAGGAGCACTTTTTTGGCTTGGGCCACATGCAGCCCAGGTACTTGACACCTCTGCTTTAGGGAATGGGAATGCAAACGTGTGGCTGCTAGCTAGGATTCTTTGCATCCAGATCCTAAGTCTTAGAGAGAAAGGCCACAGACTCTAATGGACTAAACAGAACCATTTGGCTTCAGAAAGTCTAAACTCTGGCTCCCAGAGGTCCATTTTCTGTTTCTTTTCAGTCCAATATTCCTATGCTCCAGTAGGAAGGATCATTGGAGATCATCTGCTCCAGCTTTATTTCACAGAGGCTGAGGTTGAAGACTGGGGCTTAAAGTGGGGTTTTGCTCTATTGAAAGTCCCCACAACTCAAGATTAAACATATTACTCCACCTCCTAATAGAACGGTAATGGATTCAGGGTGCAGATTGAGGTATATTTTATGAAGACATGAACAACGTGGAATTAGTTTGGCTTGACTATACAGTTTGTAACAGAGCTTTATTTTTCTTGTTTTCTCAATGTTTGTGTGTGGAGGTGGGAGAGAGGAAAAAGGGAGAGAATGCAGATCTGCAAAGAAAAGAAAATTTAATCTTAGAAAAGGAAAAAAAAATAGTCCCATCTGTCAGTATTACAATTCTGGACTCTAGCTCACCAACTCTGTACCCTTTCCACTACCCTAGGATGATGGTGCTGATCTCCTAGCAATTACTTTGGGGTCTCTGGCTCCTGTTTTCCCCTGGCTCAGTGGTCCTTTATCTGGAATTTTCAAGGTTAATCCTTGTCCTGAAACCAGAGTCTAGATTTTTGGAACCAATGCTTGGAATTGGACACAGTAAATGTCTGTACTGAAGAATGTTGGCAATGGAGCTAGCAAGAAGGCTGTGCAAAGTGAGAAGAAATAGATTTTCCCCAGGCCACAGTGGGTATCACAACTTTACAACAATACTTCCGTCATGATTGTGTCACGGGGATGTATATCAGGAGGGAAGTGGAATGGTAGGAAATGATATTTTGTCTGTGGGAAGTTAATTATAACTGTATAGTAACTTGAAATTCAAAAAGAAAATTCTACTTTGAGGATGAATGTAATTTTGATCTAAATGATCAAACTTCTATCAGGCAAGGTGATGCTCTCTATGATGGACATGGGCAATTTTCTGGAGTAATGAGAAGCAAATGATTAGTCAACTGTAAGAATAAAGGAAGTATCTCAGTATAAGAATGTGTGAACCTTAAGCAAGTCTCATGCTCCTTCTGAAGCTTAGTATACAAACCAAAGTGAACGTACATCCACCTGCATGACAGCAAGGGCGGGTGCCAACAACTACCGTAGCCTATACCCATGGGAAGGGTCGTCGGCCATCTTCCCCACAAACCATTGAATAATGGCAGATCACCTTACCATCTGCTCAGAGATGAGCACTTAATCATCATTTAGACCGTTAATGGAGCAGATGGTGGAGATGCTTGATCTAAGGTCGTTTGTGAAAAAATGAAGTTACAATGAGAATTTCAAAATCCAGCATTTGTTTCATTTTGCACTTTGGCTCAAATCATTGCTTCCTGAGTCAGTTAGGTGACCCAAGGTACTCTCTTCTTCTCCTGCTTCCTTCTTCCTGTCCAGCACAGCCCACCCCAAGCAGCGAGAAAAAACATTTTTTTATAATCATCGTAAAGCAACTCTGTACGAGTTATTACTCTTTAACTTACTCTGTAAGAGTTGTGTTAAGAGACCACAATCCGGATGAGTTGTGCCTATCAGCATCTGATCTTTGACTTTTCTCATTTTTCATTCACTGCCTGGGAACAGGTGGTGGGAGAGGTACTGGCAACTAGTCTATCTTTCTTCTTCTCATATTCGCATTTACATCCTCACTGAGGAAAGGAATTCAGCGGTGAGATCCACAGAGTTGGTGGTTGCCAGTCTCTGGTCTCCCTCACTCTCCCTTTCTCTCCTCAAATCATTCTGGGAATAAAGACCCTGCCCTTTTTTAGTTCCTCATCTTCTATACTGGGGGAGGGGGCAAGAGAATTCCAGGGAATTTTCTCTCAGAACACTCTAACAATATCTTGTCCCAAGATTCACTCCCATATCCAGGGGCTCAAACCTCAACCTCTAAACTCACTTGAACTTAATCCTTTTCTCAATCTCTCTTTTGCCTTGAGAATGTACGCAGAAGGAGTGCTCAGTGCTACTTGCCTCTCCTTCCGTGCTATTGTGCTTACAACATACATGTTAATTTTCAAGCCCTCAAATCAATATGTGATAGGCCTTGGGCTATTTCCTGACCCCTCACGTAGCCCCTGCCCAGCTACAACTGCTTGTTGCTCCTTACAAGCATCCTAACACCTACAGGAAATAAAATCTTGTAATACAGGAGCTGCACCAGCCTCACTTTTCCTTTCAGTCCTGTATGATTCTGAGGTTTTGGCAACATGGAAAATTTGGATATTGAGAACTGGAGGCCTTTCCAAACACTATCAACAGGATGACAAGATGCTGGATCTTGCCAGCATACCCCAAAGGAATCCAGCACATACTTTTCAGCCTAAGGCTGGGCACCTAGCAAGAGTGTGACTCTGCCTGATGACAGCCTTGGAGTTGTTGGCGTTCACTTGACCTGCACTGGTTGCCATAGAGTTCTCTTTGAGCGAGAATGATATGGAGGGGATTCCAGTTTGGGTAAGGGTTGGGCGGGTCCCCTCGGAGGGCCCTTCTTCTGTGGTTCAACAACTTGGTGTGGTATTGTAGAAAATGGCACATTGAAAGAATAATCAACATAGATGGGCATTGCTAACATTCTTTCCTTTTCCAAATACTGCTATATTTATTTTCCTGTGCGCTTGTTGCTTCTCTTCCAAGAGAATGTAAGCTTCCTGAAGACTTTTTCTGTTTGCCTTAGTAGCCTCATGGGTGACTAACTGGGCCTAGAAGTTTTCAGGTACTATTGTAGCCTGAATTGATGCCATGGGCATGACATAATAATCATAACCAGCATTTAAATAGTACTTACAATGTGCCAGGCACTGCGCTAATGCTTTGCAAATATTTTTCTCACTTGATCCTCACAACCACCCTGGGAAGTGGGTGTTATTATTATTCCCATTTTATAGTTGAGGAAACTGAGGAAAATCAAGGATAAGCAATTAACCAAGGTCACACTGCTACTATGTGTCTGAGATTCGATTTGAACTCAGAACTTTTGGGTTCCAGGACCAGCACTCTACCCTTTGTACCATCCAGTTGCCTCTTGTAGGTCTGTTGTTTGTACCCTTTGATTGGCAGAGCTGGGCTACAAGGCCTGGTACCTAAGAGGAATTCAGGAAAAGTTTGAGTTTAGTTGAATTGAATTTACTTGGGGATCCGCAGCACCCCAGGAGGCCTTCTGGATGCTGGGCCTGCACAATCCCCATGGAAAACCCCAACCAGGCAATTCAGGCAAGCAGCTGCTTTTGTTTTCTTTTGCTTTGGTTTGTTTTTCAGCAGTTTTCCATGAACTTAGTTGACTGCTGGCAATAGAATTGAGGGGGAACAGCTCCAAAGAGTTAATGCCTCTAACTTAACTGAGAGTCAGGAAGCAGTTAGTGCCTTGGTAGGCTGTGGTTTTACTTATTAATGACTCATCTGGAAGTCTGTCTCTACAGCTGCCTTGGCTAAGGTTTAGGTAAAGAGAAATGTGAGTGGCGTACTATCTGCCAGTTGTAGGGATATTTACATAGTGTTCAGACATTACAAATTAAAGACCTAATCATTTGTGTTCTGCCAGTCCAAGATGTAGTTGCTGCTAATAAAAGTTCATGATGATTAACAGTCTTCAGAAACGGGTCATTTTAGCAATGTTCACTTCACTTTGTTTTGGGGCCACAGGTTGAACTGCTGACCCTGGCCAACTGCTGCTGTACACAAGAGCAACTGGGCAGTAAGATGGGGATGGCTCAGAAAAAACTGATCACTACTAGGATTGAAATAAAGTAGAACACTGCTGTCTTTACATATGTTATAGGTCCCATTAGCCAATTTGGGAGTTGCCATGAATCTTTCCCTATGTGCCCTGGAACAGAACAGCTGTCAATCAGAAGTCCCCCTTGAGGGAATGTAGTAAAGATAGACAAGGTGGCTTCAAATGGAAACCCTTCTTGGAGAGGTAACTGGTAGATATGTTCAGTGGATGGAAATTGTCAGAATGGGATTCCAGTCTGTGGAACAGGAGTATATAGGAATGATGTCAAGCTACAAAGCAAAGCTAAGCCCTGGGTAGAATGAAACCTGAGACTTGGGTCAAGTAGTCTAAAAGAACTAGAATGGCATTGGATCTGAAATGGTTTATTGCAGCTGTTTAGCCATTGGGTCCTGAAGCCTGTGTTATCTGAATCAGTCGGTTCTGCCCCTTTTTGTGGGGGACCACATTTGCATTTGTGTATGCTGACAAAAATGGGCAGAAACAGCTAGTCCTGGCCAAGATTCAGTTGTGCTTCAGACAATCCAAGTTAATTTATTTCCTGTGTGATCCTGAACTATGACAACTTTTCTGGGCCTTGGTTTCTGTTCTGTAGTTCATCCCCTCATAACCACTTCCAGTTCACAGAACAGGTCCCCAAATCATGGGTACCACAGGCTCAAGAAACTGTATGGATCTGCGTGCATTCAAACCCCATAGATCTATTTACTTTTGTTAATTAGCCCAAGGATACAATTAGTTCAAGCAAAATAATTGAATGGAAAACAGTAAGCAAAGAAGCAAACATTTCCCTATAAACCAGGTCCCATTGGCACACTGAGAGAAGAAGTGCTGAAAGGCAATCTCTCTTTGGGGCCTCCCCATGTCTTCTGGTGATGTTGCCAGGCTTATCTCACCAAGCCCACAGAATCTCTAGATCTCTGCAGTGGTCACTGCTTAGCACTGTCCCCTGGGCACATCTGTTTTTTAATTATAGTTTTTTTTTTTATTTACAAGATATATGCATAGGTAATTTTCCAGCATTGACAGTTGCAAATCCTTTCGTTCCAACTTTTTCCCTCCTTCCCCCCACCCACTCCCCCAGATGGCAGGTTGACCAATACATGTTAAATATGTTAAAGTAGAAGCTAAATACAATATATGTATGCATGTCCAAACAGTTATCTTGCTGTACAAAAAGAGTCGGACTCTGAAATAGTGTACTGTTAGCCTCTGAAGGCAATCAAAAATGCAGGTGGACAAAAATAGAGGAATTGGGAATTCTATGTAGTGGTTCATAGTCATCTCCCAGAGTTCTTTCCCTGGGTGTATGTGGCTGGTTCAGTTCATTACTGCTCTATTGGAACTGATTTGTATCATCTCATTGTTGAAGAGGGCTACATCCATCAGAATGGATCATCATATAGTACTGTTGTTGAAGTATATAATGATCTCCTGGTCCTGCTCATTTCACTCAGCATCAGTTCATGTAAGTCACTCCCCCTGGGCACATCTTGAGGGAGTTTCAGCTTCAAACTTCATCCAAAGTTCTCAGGATTTTTTCAGTTTAGGTTCTTGAGGCTTTTTACATATTTTTTAGAGTAGAATGGACACCAGTCAGTTAAAATCTTCTCAGGGAAAACAACTAGTACCTTCCAGATTGTTTTTTTCTTAAGGCATGATTTGTCTCATTCATTTCAGAGTCCTAGAGAAGACCCTTCATCACCAACAGGAGACCAAATGCTTTCTAATACAGAGTAGAGACTCCAGCTATCTACCAAGGACTCTCATGATTAATCTTTGCTTTGAAATTAGCTTCCTGGTGTGTAGAGTTGGAGGTTTTCTGCAGGTCACTTTTCTCTGGCTTGTGGTCAGCATTTGTTATGTTGTCCTACCATAATTACTTGTATTTAAACTAGACTAGTCATCATTCACCTCCAAAAGTAGCTCTGGCCCTGGGACTTGGGATAATTCAGTTTCTTAGTTATGAAGCCCCTCTCAGTCTCTGATATAGATGAGTGATCTGAGCAGAGGAAGAGCTGTCTACCTACAGTGATAAAGCAGGGGTGGGGGAGATAGGTCTTATTTCCATATTCCTGCTTTTTCAGATGTATATGGTAACCAGAAAAAAATCTTTTTTTTCTGATTTCAACTTTTTTACATGAGGGGTGGGGAACCTCTTTTCAGCCAAGGGCTGAATATTTATCATCATTCATGGAACATACAAAATTATCAATTTATAGAACTCAAGCAGTGGGAGGTTGCTGTTCATTATCACCTGTAGTTGCCTTAGCAAATGAGGGGCCTTCTGTATGCTAGGTGGTGGTTCTACCAAGATGAAAGGGAAAACAAGTGGGTACAAGTAGATTACATTCTACTGGGGTATGAGGAGAGGATGATATGCACACAGATAAGAAGTAAAAAATGGTGATGATGATAATGGTTTATATGCATCTATATATCTATATATACATTTACATATATACATATGCATATATATATATATCTATATATATACATTTATATATGGTGCCTTAAAGTTTATAAAATACTTTTCAAATATTATCTTAATTGAACCTAACAAAAAATTCTGGGAAGTAGTGTTATTTTTTTCATCTTCATTTACAGATGAGGAAACTGAGATAGACAGAAGTTATGTGACTCACTCGGAGTCACGTAGCTAGTGTCTCATGCTGGGTGAATTAAGGTCTTCCTTACTTCAAAAATTTATGAAAAGTAAATGGAAGCTCAGTTCAGTGGGGCACACTAATCAGGGAGAATGAGGGAATCAGAAAGGGCTGTTGGTAGTGAGTGACTTTTATTTTTTTTGGAAGGGAGGAGGTGGAGATGAGGAGGGGACTTATGTAGGCATGCCTGAGGATAACCTATGGGAAGAAAAACCCAAGAATAGGAAAAAGTTTTTTGTGCACAGGAAAGAGAAAGTAAGTTTGACTGGAAAACAGAGTGTCGGAAGAAATCATATGAAATTATTTGATCAAGACAAATTAGAGTCAGCTCATAAAGGGCTTTTGAGGTCAAGAAAGAATTTGCTGTCTGTCCTAGAGGTCAAATGTTTGAGGAGGGCAGTGGCAAAGTCAGGCCTGTGCTTCAAGAATACAGGTTTAATGTGTGAGGATTGATTACAGAAGGTGTAAAAGGTCAGATGCAGGGAAACCAATTAGGAGAGACTTGTGCTGGTCCAGGTAAGAGATGCTAAGGACTAGAAATAGGGGGATGCTATAGGAATGGGGAGAAGGTTATGTAGCTGAGATAGATATGAAAATAGAATTGAGAGGACTTGGCAATCAATCAACAAGCCTTTATCAAGCACCTAATGTGTACCATGCACTGTGTGAAGTGCTAGATATAAAAAGACAAAAGGAAAACAGGCTCTGAGAACATTACTGGGTAGATAAGGTGTCTAGATAAAAGCAGATCCTAGTAGGAGACCCTTGAAAGACAAAGAAATACAGGGACAAGTGAGGAAATGCTATGTACAGGGAAAGGAGTTGGCCCAGTTTAGTAGTTTAGACCGCTGGGGAGCAGTCAGTGAAGAATGATCAACCAATCAAGGACTGATGTGCTTTAAATGCTCATCTTGGGAGTTTGCATTTTGTCCTAAGGGTAATGAGAAGCCCCTGAGGCTTCTCCAACAGTGGACTGACATGGCTGGATGTTGACTTTGGGAACATGAATTTGCCAGATGTGGTGGCTCAGAGACTGGCCTGGGTGAGTTCAGGAATCTCAAATAGCAGACTTGGGGTGGAATTAAAATAGTGGGAGAGAGAGAGGTGTTCTGGGTCTGACTAGCAGGGTTGTAGAATAAGTAGAGAGAAAAAAAATCTGAGAGAGGTTTTGAGGATATGGAATTGAGGGGAAAGATTTGATGACTGACTGAATATGGGGCATTAGAGAAAGTAGACAGTCAAGGATGACTTCCACCTGGGTGACTTAAGAGTGATGGTACCTTTCAGAGAAATAGGAGAAGTGGGAGAAGGAGAGGAGAAAGTGAAGGCAGAAAGTGACAGCTTTTTCTGGGAGTTTGTGAAAGGAAGGACAAAGTGAGTTTTTAAGCATGGGGAACCAAGGTGTGCTTGTAAGTAGCAGGGAAGAAGTAAGGAGATAAGAAGACAATGGAGGGAGTTGGTTGAAGTGGTAGGAAAGAGTGGTATCAAGTGCACTGGTAGAGATATAGAGATACAACTTGACACTGGCAAGAAGGGACATTTCAACACTGGAGTGAAGGGGGAGAGAATAGGAAATGGTAATCTTAGTAATAATAATAATCATAGTTAGCATTTATATAGTGCTTATTATGTACCAGACACTAACTCTTTACAATTATAATGAGATCATTTACTCTTCACAACAATCCTGGGAAGTGAGTATTATTACTTTCCTTATTTTACAGATGAGGAAATTGAGACAAATAGAGGGTAAGTAACTTGTCCAGGACGACATAGCTAGGAAGGGTTTGAGGCCAAATTCATACTCCGGTCATCCCATGTCACCTAGCTACCAGGGGCGTTTGATGTGCGGAACTGTGGCTTACATTTTGTTTCATGAAGTATGAGGCAAGGGCTGATGAGAAGGAATGGGCAAGGGGAGTTGTAGGAAGCTTGAGGAAAGAAGTGTGAAATAGTACCCCTCACCCCGACACTCTACGTATCCAGGTAAGATAGCATATGTAGCAATCCTTCTGACAATGAGACAGACCCTAGGAGGAAGAAGGCCTCTTGTTGCCTAATCACTCTAGGAGGCTCAAGTTTTCCTGCATGTGGTAGTTTGAAAAGTCTCTATCTGGAGAGAAACAAGAAATGAGATAGAGTTCTTACAATGGAAGGGGCAGTGCAGCAGGAGGTACCTGGTCCATGCTTCCCTGGAGACATAGAAGCTCAACAGCCTTTGCTGACTAACAGTGACTGTATTCTGGCTTCTCTGAAGACATACTGGTGTCTTTCTTCTTTTCTCCCTCTTTATTTTATTGCCCCTGTGGCAAGGTTGATTACTAAGTGTTTCTTTTCTATTTTCACATTTTATCTACAGGTTACTTTAAAAAATACAATTTGCTAGATAGATGAGGTCATGTTAATGGGGAGAGGGGGGCTGACTTTGGCTTTGTGCCATAGAGAAGAGAGTAGGAAGAAAAGGAAGGAAAACCTGTGGATATTAGGTCACTGCTAAATATCTTGGTCTGGGAGATCACATTCCAGGCTTCTCAACCACCAGATTGCCTGGGGACTTGAAGCTTCTTAGGAATTCACATGTTTATTTTTAGGTTTTTAGCCTGGCTGAGGGAAAGAAGCCAAAACTGGGACCTTGGCCCTAAACAAAAACCCTAAACAAAAAAAATGAGCTAATCTCATTATCTCCTTGCAGACTGATCCCTTTAGATTTTCCCCATTTACCAGAGAGATGAGCTGGGGGATGGAGCCCCAAAATAAAGTCTCCTGCCTTCAGCCAGCCACTGTGACTTCTTAGAAACACATAACATGAATTTGCAGGGGACCTCGGCTATATGACTATTTATAGACAGGAATATCCTCGGACAAATTTCTTAGTCAACCATTAAAGGCCCACCAAAATTACATACCACTTGACCTTTGATTTTCCTTTCCAAGGAATCCAGTTCCAATCTGGGTATATCCTGGGTGAATTTCTACCTAACTCAATTATTACCTGCTGTCTGCTTTTCTGATCCCCCAAAGTCTGTGGTGAGACTCCTCTTTGGGGGGAAAATAGCACAAGGTACTTGATCTCAGACAATGATCTCCGATACTCTGCAGATACCACTCTGATGGCAGACAGTGAAGATTTAAGAAGGATCTGGATAAAGATGAAAAAAGAGTGTAAAAAACTGGCTTGAAACTTAAAATAAAAAATAAACAGCTAAGATCATGGCAACTGTTTCCATCACTTTCTGGAACATAGAAGGAGAAGAAATGGAAGCAGTGTTCAATTTTATATTTTTGGTCACAAAGATTGCTGTTGAAGGTGACTGCAACCATTAAATTAAAAAAATACTTGATCCTTGGAAAAAAAATTCTGGCAAATCTGTCCAGCAGACTAAAAAGCAGTGACATCATCTTGCCAACAAAGGTCTGGATAGCCAAAGCTATGATTGTTCCAGTAGCAACATATGGTTGTGACAACTGGACTATAAGGAAATCTGAATGCCACAGAATCAATACTTTTGAATTATGCCGCTGTTGAAGACTTTTGAGAGTCCCTTGGACAGCAGGGAGATCAAGCCAGTCAATAATTAAAGAAATTAATTCAGGCTATTCATTAGAAGTTGAAGCTCAAATACTTTGACTACATAGTGAGACAATGGGAAAAGACCCATTGGAAATTGAAGTTGAAAGAAGAAGGAGGCAGTGGGCATGAGGTATAGTGTCATGGAAACAATATATACACACCGTAGTAATGCATAGGAAGCACATTATCTACTTCCTTACTGAGATGAGAGGGCCAAAATGCAGAATGAGTGCCATTGTGTGGATTTCTTTTGTTTGACATACTTATTTGTTGCATTTTTTTCTTTTAAAAATTAAGATATGAGGGGGAGAATTGTTACTAAGAAGAGAGAAAAGAGCAATGGTGAAAAAAAAGAGGGAAAATGTCATTAAATCTTTTTTAAAAAGACATACAAGGAAACCATAGGAAACAAAGAGATACAGATAAAAGCAAGCATCAAGAATTTAGAATATACTTTGAAAAAGACAAGAAGTATGGAAAGAAGACACAAAGTTTCAAACACAATCCTTTTGTTATTCTTATGAGTATCTTAAAATGCACATTATTTTTTCAATGTTAAGTTCAGAATAAATAGAGATTTTAAGACAATTTCAAAAGGAGGAGGGAACTTTTAGAGGTTATTTTTAGATAACAGAAATCACAATCTGGGCTAGCTGATAAATTTGATGGAATGAGGTAAAGTTGCTGAGTGATAATGGTAGAGGAAGACTTGAGAAATGGCCATGAGGAGTAAGGAATATTCCAACTCCTCCACCTTAACCAATGAGTCTGGGTTATGAGGTAAAGGACAGCTGGCCCTAAGAAAGAATGATCAGGGAAATTATGTCATCAGTAATCTTGGTGAGAACAAGAAGATGGAAGAAATGGAAAAGGAAGACTGTTGAGATGAACGGAGATTTATTAATTATAGAGTAGGTATTCCAGAGAACATAGAAGATATAGAGTGAGACTTTGTGGGAAGACAAGGGTTTAAGAGGTTCTCAAGGGAATGAGATTTTGGGATTTGGGGAGAGAAGTTTGTACTTTGGCATCCTAGAGTTGTTAGCACAGGAATGGAGAGAATAGGGAATGTGCTAGCAGTGTCAGTGACATCAGCTTATGAAGATTAAAAGGTTTAAAGTATACTCTTTAGATGTCTACATAGCCCTCTCCTGTATCATCTGTCTTCTGCTGTGACCGGATCACGGAAAATTCTCTTTGGAATAGCATTTTTTATCCATTTTTGAGTTTGCTGTGGCCTGGGCAAGATTTGAGGCAAGCCTGTGTTGTTGTGGTTCCTGGGTTCTCTGGAAGTCTAGCTTGCATATGGGAGGAGGTATGTCCTGGACTTGAGCTGAATTTTAATAAACACTAGGGAATCCTGTGGGGATGAATGTTTGGGTCCTGATTGACTCAGACTGAATGTAAATAACAGTCATTTCTGCTTTGGCCAGAAACCCTGAGGGTCTTCCCCTCCCAGAGTCATTCATTTAGTTAGTTATTTTTTTGGACTAGGTGAAAGAAGAGATTCTTTGCCTCGTCACTACCCAGCCTTGATCACTGAATGAATGTTGCCTCACTCAAACTGAGACTTGTGAAGGCCTTTACTTAAAAAGGCCAAGATCTCTCTCTGCATTCAGGACCATCTTCAGTCGTCCTGATCTCTCTCTGGCCACTGATCCCAGAGGGTTCTAGAGGGGGAAAGTGAGGCTGGTGACCTTGCCCAGCCCTCCCTTACTGAAATCCAATTCACTTGCATGTCATGGCATCCCCTCCCTGATATCATGGTCCTCTTCAATAAGGAAGAATAAGAAGCAACACAGTAAAAGAAAGTGATAACATGGGCGATAAGATTGTCCTGTGTGACTCAAAGGGTGGCTGAAAGGATATGATAAGGAACCAGGCCATGAAGGACCTTAAATGACAAAGACCTTGATGTTTAATCCTGGAGGTCCTGGAAAGTTACCAGAATTTAATGAGCAGGATCATGGCATAATGAGATCTGTGCTTTAGGAAAATTAGTTTGGGGAACATGGAGAGAATGGATTAGAGATGAGAAAGATCAGAGATGAAGCGATCAAGGTGGCTCTTTGTGATTGTCCAGGATAGGGGCAATGAGGTGAAAGGGATATATAAAAGAGATGTTGTATGTCATATTTGGCAACCACTAAGCTCTATGGATGAGGGAGAGTGAGAGCTTGACAATGAGGAGGCTGTGAACCTGGAAAGATCGTGGTGCCTTTCCCAGAAATAGTGATGTTTTTAGAGTTGTCAGCAATAGAGACAGAGATTGAGAAAGAGACAGAGACAGAGAGACAGAGATGGAGAGAGAGACAGAGATGGAAGGAAAGACAGAGATGGAAGGAAAGACAGAGACATTTTATTGCCTATCATGTGCCAAGTATAGTACTCAATGCTAATAGTAGATATACAAAAAGTAAGACAGTCCTAGGGCAAACAACACGTATCGGGGAGTGATGGCCAGGGAGGAGTGTTAAAATGGCAATATTGATTTAATCATTGTTCTGAGGAAAGTTTGGGGTAAAGATCATGAGTTCTGTTGTGAACATATTATTAGATTTTATTTGGTACTATAATTATTCATGTCATATCTTGGGGCCAGGCCAAGAGTTGTTTAAATTCTCTTTTTGTCTGGATGAAATTTTAAACTGTCTCCACCCTGATACTTTAAATGTTTGCTGACCCTTGTCCATTTCAAGGAGTTGGTTAAATGGAGAAAGAAATCTTAACTACAAGTAGTAATTCTTTCTCTCATTGTCCACTGACTCAAGAACACTGTTCAATATGCAAAATAACCAAATGCTCATTATAGTGATAATTAGGAATTTAAAAAATTTAAAATAGCAATAAATTGCCATAACCAAAATTTTTGATCACAATAATTCACAAACGTATAGTCTTGGGTACCAAAGGCTTGTGATTTGTTCCTTTGGAAAGAATTTTCATGGAGATAGAATCATGGGTCTTTGAAAGTGTTAGCATTTAAATAAAGTTTACAGGTACTTCCATGCTCTCACATTAGCCCCATGGACAGAAGGGAGAATTTGCCAATCACACCTACTGGCTCATGAAAAATGATCCCTTAATTTAAATTACATTTGGCTACCTTCCTTTTTGCCCATTTGCCAAAAGGAATACCCAATTGTGGAGAAGAGGGCAACTTGGCCAATCTACCATGCCAAAATGATCTGTGGTTGTACATCACAGAGTAAAATGGTATCTAGTGTCTGTGCAGTTCTAGGAAATAAGATACAGCTCAGTAAATAGTTCACTTGAGTAAGGTAACTAGCAGGTAGCTTGAAAGTAAAGCTCATTACCTCCTGTATCTTTGTTTTATTCTAACCTGCCAAGTAGAACATTTCTTCCTCTCCTTGTTCTCCCTCTCCTTCTGTGTCACTTTAAAGAATATCACAGTACCTGAGTGAACATCCTAGAAATTAAAATATCAACTGATCTCTGCCTCTCTACCAGGGAAGAGAAGGAGCTGGAAGAGATTCCAACTTGAGGATTTCAACTCAACATTCATTTGGTTTTTTTGTTTTTTTTTTTAATTATAGCTTTTTTATTTACAAGATATATGCATGGGTACTTTTTCACCATTGACAATTGCAAAACCTTTTATTCCAATTTTTCCCCTTCTTTCTCCCCTCCCCCCTTCCCCAGATGGCAGGTAGACCAAAACATCAACATTCATTTGTTAAGTGCTTACTATGAGGAACATGTCCAAGAGTCAGTGCTGGGCAGTTGAATAGATAGCTGGCATTGGACTTATAAAGATCTCTGTCTACTCTGAACCATACTAGTCAGATTACTTCATATTGTAGTGCACCAGGAAGCACCTTTTCATGACTAGAAGTTATAAATGAGTTTCCAAGGGAGATTCCACATTGGGAGTTTTTCCTATCTGATGAAATCACAGATTTCTGTGTGTGTGAAATCACACAAATTTGTTCTGTGCTGCCCCATTCCCATTTGAAAGGTACTGTGCGCTAAGTTGTGGGGTTTAGAGAAAAAATGAGATAGTCCTTACCTTCAAGAAGTTTGCTAATGTGATAGAAAAGTGGAGAAGAACAAAATAGAAACACCCCCATAATGTTGAAGGGATTTTGGGAAAGCCCCATCAGCCCTGCCATACTCCCTGAAATTCCCCTATTTGAGATTTATTTACTTTAGGTGAAGACATTATATCCTCAGAATATACCTCTAGGGAGGAGTAATATATTAATATATTTTCTGCCATTGATATCTTTATCAGGTGGAAGCACTAATTATAAATATTTGGGGGGGGGGAATTTAGCCATGAGACAAAGGAGAGATAGAGGAGAAAAGCTGGCTATCATAGTATAGTTTTTAAAAAGAATTGCAGACATGAGTATGTTTGTTAACTCCAGTAAAACAGCCAGTAAATGTGGAGAGAGAAAATATTAGAGACTATAGATGCTTGCAGGAGGCAGTATGCTAGAGTAGACAGAAGGAGATGAGATCTAAGATGCTTGTAGAATATTTGCCTTTGGCAAGAAGGAACATTTGTTTAGAAACAGGAGTGAAGGAAGAAACAGGAGGGCCAGGAACAGACATCTGAATGAAAGGTGATAAGAAAGAGGGGGAAAATGACCTTCAATTTTTTGGTAAAGTATGAGTTGAAGTTCTCAGCTAAGAGGATAAAGAGAGAGTAATAAGGGAGACATGAAAAGAGTAGAAAAGTTTTAGAATAGCAGTTGTGCTATTCTAACAAATTTGAGAGAAGTAGGATTGCTGTACTCTAATGAGCTTAGTTGAGACAAGCTAGCATAAAGTTGTAATGAATCCAGTTAGTGTAGTTTCATGATTTCTTCCAGTTGTATTCAGAAGCAATTGAGTAGGAATAGAAACAAATAGTGGGAAAAATCTGTGGTTAAAGTTTACCAAGGTTTGCTCAGCTATGGAATGAGGGAACAAGGATGATGAAGAGTTGGACTACTTTGCCAAGGGCTCAAAACATGGAAGGAAAGAAAGGGTAGCCAAAACAGGGTTGAGGATCTGGGGTGACACTGAAGTATGGAAGAATTGGAAATCATAGTTATCACAGTCAACTGAGGATGAGTGAGACGCTGAGGAAATAAAAAGATAACAAATAATAGTCACCTAAAAGAAGTTCATAGTTCTTGAATGTGATGCGATTGTGGGGGATGGCAAGATCAAGGGTATAACCAAGCCTTTATATAATTGAGATGTAGTAGAGCAGGAGGCCAAAGCAATTGAATAGGTCAAAAAGTTGGGAAATTAGGGCATTTGAAGGAACATTAATATTTAATGCTCTTGAATTAGGAGAGCAAATATAATAAAGATGGCAATACTACCTAAATTAATCTATTTATTTAGCGCTATACCAATCAGACTTCCCCAAAACTATGTTGATGACCTAGAAAAAATAACAACAAAGTTCATATGGAAAAACAAAAGGTCAAGAATTTCAAGGGAATTAATTTAAAAAAATCAAATGAAGGTGGCCTAGCTGTACCAGATCTAAAATTATATTATAAAGTAGCGGTTACTAAAACCATCTGGTATTGTCTAAGAAATAGACTAGTTGATCAATGGAATAGGTTAGGTTCAAAGGACAAAACAGCCAATAACTTTAATTATCTAGTATTTGACAAACCCAAAGACCCCAGTTTTGGGGATAAAAATGCATTATTTGACAAAAATTGCTGGGAAAATTGGAAATTAGTATGGCAGAAACTAATCATTGACCCACACTTAACACCGTACACCAAGATAAGGTCAAAATGGGTTCATGATCTAGGCATAAAGAATGAAAAAAAAAGGAACATTAATATTTAAGGTAGAGAGTCAGTAGGTAATAGCTACTATAATTTTCATTGAATGGTCAATTTGGATTGATTGGACCTCAAAGGAGGAGAGATGCTAAGTGATTAGGGAGTGTCTAGATGTGGCAAGTAAGAGCAAAGAATAAAATTTGAACTCCTCTCCCACTGACCAATTAGTTGAGGAGTATGAGTGAAAGTATAACTAGTACCAGGAAGAGTAGCAAAGAATTCCAGGTCATCAAGAGAAAGCCAGATCTCAGGAAATGCTACAATATGGAAGGAGTGAAATGAAAAGTAGTATAGGATCAAGTTTGTTAATTACACAGAAGGATTCCAGATGGCAGAGTAGAAGGAATTGGCATATTTGTGTGTGTGTGTGTGTGTGTGTCTGTGTTGGGGGGGAATAGAGAATGAAGCAGCAAGTAGCTGAGGTGGATGGGGAAGAAGATTGCACTTCAGTAGCCAAGATCAGTATAGAAGAGATGGGAAAAGTAAGGGACATGGAGGTGGGGTGAGGAGTGTTAACCCCTGGGGAATAAGTCCAGGCAGAGCATCATTGTGGTACACTGATGGAGAAAGGTAAGTAGAAGGGCCTTGGTTGATTAGAAGGGCCTTGGCTGACTCCTCCACTCCCCCAGGTATCAACACAATACACAAGTAATTGACCTGCCAAGTTGCTGTGAATTGTGAGCTTGGCAGTGTTGTGGTTCCAGCCATTTGGGAATCTCTTAGGCCAATTGGGAAATCTAGCAAAAAAGAAAGAAGTTGTTTGTAACAGTGTGGAAGCCTAGTGAGGAGGTAGCAGGAAATGATTATTAATGATTTGGAACCATTTTTCATATGGTTTTTGATAGCTTGTATTTCTTCTTGTGGGAATTGCCTGTTCCTGTTCCTTAACTATTTAGCTACTTGGGAAATGGTTCTTGTTCTTTTTTCTCCTCAATTCCTTCTACATCTTGGATAGCAGAAAAACACAGGTCTTTAGACAGCTAATGGTTAGCATGAGGGAATTTGGCACCAATAGACAAAGGAGTGTAGAAAGAGAAGAAAGAACATAAAATACAACTTTCCAATTCCATCCAGGGTCTACTCTTGGTATAGAAAGAGATGTGGAACAGATCAGAATGGAACTGTGAACACAGACCAATTCCCAAAGGTCGTGAAAGCCAAGAACCAAAGTATTTCAACTGGGTGGCTTTGGCTTATCCCTTATCCCTTACTCCGGTGTCCAGGATGGCTGGTTTTTCTGTGCAAAGCTAAGAAAGTTGGACTGTGCCTCTAAGTGAAGAAAACAGAGAAACTGACATTCAGACTTCTTAATGAGGCCCAATTCTCTTGGTTTATTATTCTGCAAGGAAAGTAGTTGCACCTCATTGAGGACCTAATGGAGCAACATGAGGAGAAAGTCTCAATTTATTGAGAATTGTATTACATTTATCCTCATCATAATACAGACAGTATGCACTCGATTGCCTTTGCAGCCTGTGCACAGTATATGGGGGCATTCTGGCTAGCCTCCTTAGACTAGGAACTTAATGGAGTAAATGTTTTTGAAAACCAGTCTTTTCTGACCTCTTCCCTCCCTCTATATGCTTTGCCCCATTCCCCTGACCTTGGATGTCTTAAATGATGACTCTAAACTTGAGGAATAATCACGCCTCTCTGTAGGGTCTTACCATTCATCTTCATGCTGCCAACTTCTATCCAAGATGACCCATTTGAGCTTTTTTCTTCCATTTTTCTTGGGCCTCCATTATCTAGTAGGGTTTAGTCCTATTTGGGACTAAACCAACTTGGGGCCAGTGGGATTAACCATAGTGCTAGAATGCTGACCTAACCAGGGGGAGAGGGTGCTGGTCTCTGTTCTGAGTTCTATCTACCTTGGACTCTGAATTTCATTCGAAGAGGGCCTGCGAAACAAGTCTGTTTGCTTCATATCTTACAGTGACTCCGATTTGAACATAGAATGAATGACATTAAGATGTGTAGCCCCCCTCCTTCTTTACTGGACATACGTGGAGAATATCATGCAATCAACAAGTACTGTTTTATGATCGTCATCTTGACAATAGTCACTTCAAGATGTTTGGGCATCTTTGACCTTCTGCTAAATGACTGTCACCAAATACAGGTTTGAGTGTGCTCCTTTCCTGCTCAAGAAATTCAGTGGCTCCCCAATGTCCTTACGACCAAATGTAAACCCCCCTTTTCTGGCATTTATAACCCTTCCTTATCTGACACCAGCCTGGCTTTCCTGGCAGACATTTTGGACTTTGTTGTCTACCCAAAGTAGCCTCCTTAGCATGTCCTGCTCGCTGCCTTCCTCCCTCCCTTCCTGCCTTTGGAGAAACTGTTCCCATGCCTGAATGCTTTACTTTGCCACCTCAGTCTTTTATGATCCCTGAATCCATTCAAAAGGTGGCCAGAATTTAGCAGGTCTCTCTGGATCTTTCAATTCTTATTGCTTCAAGTTAAAATCCCTTTGGAGATATTTTGTATTTACTTCTCTGACTTCCCCTCTCCAATAGATTGTAAACGCCTTGAACTCAGAGACTGTTAATTTTGGGGTTTACATCACCATACTACCATTGCTACATGGTAAATTCATAGGGAATTGAGAATTGTCACCTCTCTTCCATTCATTAGTGGTGGGTACAATGACACCGAGAAGTGTCCAGGTTCTGCTCCATTATTGTCTGTCTGGCAATGAGTCTTTGAAGGCATTGGGGTGCCTTTGAGACTTTTGATGATGAGCTCAGATATCATGCCACCAGGCATAGTACTACTGCTTTGAACCACCCAGGAAAAGCATCTCTTTAATGTGGCCCGTCTGGCGGCTAGATTGGTACCTTACATAAGGTGCTAGATAATCCAGTGGGTCAACGACCCCTGATTTTCTACATCCTCCCCAAATGGAGATAGTGATGGACTAGATCTCCTCCCAGGGGTCAACTCCATTGCCCCTGGTATAATGCCATGCTCACTTAGGAGCACTGGATAATGGATAAATATCAGAATTATAATATAGAAGTGTGAGATGACATTCAAATACCTTTCTACCTCCCTCTCTCTCCCAACTCTTCACCAAACCTCCATGAAGCTACACTTTAGGAATCTGCCCTTGGCTCATTTCTCCCTATCTTGGTCTCCCATTGCTTCTAAGGATTGAATTCATATGTAATCACAGCACCTCTGAGCTAGAAGGGATTTCCAAAAGCACTGCATATTACCAATCCCAGAGCAGGACTCTCCTCTGAGAGATGGCGAAAGCAACAGGCATGCTCCTTCCATGCTTCTTACAGGCCCCAGCCATGCTGAGCACCAGGGATACAAGGAGGCACAGTCCCTCCCCTCTGGGAGCTGACATTCTAACGGAGGAGATGCTTGTACAGATATAAATACAGTGTCTTCCAACATCTTGGTGCAGTTGGAAGCTTTGAGAGCTGACATATTTAATAGCTTCAATAACTTTCACCTACACTAACAATTTGGGGGACACAAGGCAGTTTTGTTAGGGAGGCACTATCAAGGATGGGGAAATCAGGGAAGGTTTCACATAGGAGATGGTGCTTGAGCTGGCTCTGGGAAGAAAGCGGGGATTACCAGAGACAGAGGAGAGGAGAGGATATGTTATCAGACACATACAATGTCTAGTGCAAAGGCATAGTGATGGGAGATGGAGCATGGTGCTAGCAGAATATCCATGACACCACACTGGTGTGTTGAGAGGGGAATTACAGAGGGACCACCGGGTGTGTCAAGTGATGCAAAAAAAGTTTTGTAGTTTTAATTTGAAATAACATTTTTCATCCTTTCTTTTGAGTTGGATAAATAATAAATTCATTGTCAATTGTTGTGACTTGGTGCTTTGAGGTTTTCTCAATGGTCCTTGTAGTGGCAATATCTAAGATAGCAGAAAAGGTCATTGAGTTATTGGAGCTTATTATTTCCTGAGGCGAACCATTCCAAACAACTGGGTACTTAGCTGTTTATTGTGTTGCACTGCTCTCTCTTGGTTCTGGAGATGCCTGTTTCCTCTTCAATGAGACCGTGAGACCATTAGCACAGGCTGGATGATCCCTTGTTGAAGAGGTTGGAGTGGAGATTCCTTTCTTGTATGGGTTGGACCAGTAAGGCTTCTAGCAGCCTTCCATGATTCCACACAATTTTGGGAAAGTCAGGGACTGTGAATTAGCCCACTTCAGCACTGTCCATTGCGTGTCACATCAACAGTAGCCAGGGACTTTGGCCCATCCCTCCAGGAATCTGCCATTGCCCCAGTCAAGGTCATAGGGACAGAAAGTTCTAGCTGCCCTATTCACAGGACTGTACTTTATACACAGTAGGTGCCCAAGAGATACCTGTGGGGATGAGAGTGTGGAGACTGGCTCTCCTAATCTAGCCTTGGTTTAGCGTCTGAGTTTCCAGGTAGGCCTGAGCAAGAAAACCATGAAGTTCTGAGTGCCACAAGAACCGGTCTTAGCCCAAACATATGAAGATAAACCCTAACAGACAGTTAGCAAAACTGGTTTGGGGGGATGCCTTTATTGGCTCAATGGGACCTATATTTAACCATGATTAGTTTTAATGATTAATTGCAAGGTAACCAAGAAACATTTTACTGAACATAAATGAGAGCTCATTGTGAAGACCTGAGGCCAGAATGGCTGAATAAAGACTTTCCATTAGAAATGCAAATTTCAAAGAACCCATTTGGAGTTTAATAGGAAAACTTTCATTAGAACTCTTCTAGAAACTTGGCATTGCTCTGAAATGGTTCAGATTCCCAATCTGAATCTCTCTGAGGACTTGGGTCATTTTCCTGCAAGGTACTCCCTAGAGAAGGAGGACCGGAGAAAATCCCCACTGACTCTGGAAACACAACTGGGAATCATGGGACTTTTCCCAACCTGCTTTGTTGTCTGGTCCTTTTGCTGGGTGTGATTGATTTCTCCTTCTCAAACAAGCTTTCAGTGCTCAAATCATTGTCTGTTTGAGGCTTTCAGACTTGGTAATCAAAGGCCTCAGGTGCACAGAAATGATTTTCGAAAGTGTCACCAGATGATGGCCTCATAAAGTAGAGGAAACAAGGAAGTAAAACTGCCCCATACCAAGTTGTCACCTACTGCAAATGATCATTTTGGGGAAAAGTTTCGGACAAATGACTAACTTTTCTTTATAACATTCTACCCTTCTCCAGAACCCATTTTGAAAGTTTACTGCTCCTTAAGAAAAAAATCTGGGATTGAGAACAGATGAAGATTTATCCAATAATTTTGATAATGCATTACAGACAAGATGAGAAATGTGCTCTAAAATGTTGAGACATTTTCCAAAGGCTAGCTTGGCTTGAAGGTGGGTCAGCTCCCTGAAGAACTTTCCTTACACATAACAAGGGCAACTGATGGCAGCCAATGAACTTTTCTTTTTTTAATAGCTAACACTTTATTTTTTGATGCTCAAACTAAAATTTATTTTTAAATAACTTTTTTATTTTCAAAATACACGTAAAGATAGTTTTCACCATTCATCCTTGCAAAATCTTGTTGAACTTTTCAGTCAATGACATTGATAGTGACATGGATGCAAAGTGCCCCAGATGGAAAGTCTTGTGTTTTGATCTTTGAAGTTGAGCACAAGTTGACCACATCTGGTGAAAAGCATTGCTTTTTATGACATGACTTTTTTGCTTCATTGTTTTCAGGGTTCCTAGATGATAAAATCAGGTATCCCCACCCTTATTCAAAGATGTGCTCTGGTTCAATGCAATAAGCATTTATTAAGTGCCTACCATGAACAAGGCACTGGGCTGTGTATTGGGAACACACACACACACACACACACACACAAATAGGCCCTGTCCTGAAGAATTTTCCCTTCTGTGATGACAGCAATTAGTTCTTAGTAACTGAATGTTAGCAAAGCTTATAATGGCTTATGCCTGTCAACACATGTTAATTGAGCATGTTACCCAATAGCCATGCATTTAAAAACTCTGGTCCCCTCCCTATGCTTTCCTCTATAAAAATGTGAAGGTTGATCTTCTGATCAGAAATAATCTCTAAAGTTATTTTGAAATCTTAATTTTATGATTATAGGATTTGGGATGTCAAGTTAGAAGTGCCTTCAGAGGACATGGAATCTAATCGCCACATTTTACAAAGGAGGAAACTGAGGTCCAGGGAGGTTAAGCAACTTCCTTGGAGTCACTCAAATAGTAAGAGGCAGAGCCCAGATGTATGCCTGCCCAGCTCCTCTGACACTGAATCTAGGGTTCTTTCTTCTCCTCACGATTGTTGAGGAAGAAGAGAGAGCCATCTTTACTTAGAGTATGCTGTAGTTGCCTTGACAGTTTAATATACTTAGATAGTTTGTAAAATAAATAGTTTTCATCCTCTTACTTTCTTTTCCCCTGCCATCCTCTACAGTTTTTAAAGGTAGGGGAGACAACATCTTAATGTAGACATGTATTGATCAAAACTTTTCATCAACTATCCACATGGGAAAAAATAAATGGATGCAGAACACATCATCAAAATGATGCTCTATAGTTAGAATGACTTACAAAACTAGCCCATCAGTACAGCAGTCTAGGCCAGACATGGCAAATGGTCTCAGCCCAGAAACAAACAGAACCGTAGGCTGGATTGTCCTAGGAAATAGCAAAGTTCTTTTAATGACTCCAAGCTTCTTTCCATAATAAAGACTCGTCTTTTGTACAGCAATAGCTTCTAGTCATGTTGGCTGGTTTAATCATCAACTGCCATAGAGTAGGAAGAAGTTCATTTTGTTTCTGTGATCATAGGACCACAAATCTGTAGAGGGCGGATCCTTATGTCCCTGTTCAGGTGCCAAAATGTAATGTTTGGGTTAGCTTTCTAGAGGTCCTCTGGAAGGGCCTTGGTTTCAGCAGGATAGTTGCTGAGGATGGATAGGAATAGAGTCCAAATTCTCTATTGTCTCGTTTACAGTCTGTGTCTGTCATAGTCTGACCCAGTCTCCTCCAGTCATCTGCCAGTCTGCCATTCTGCCAGGCTCCCTTAGTTCAGGAGGCAGGAGAGCCACCACGAGGGAGGTCAAAGATAGAATCTCTGTGGTTGACTTTGTCCTTAGTTTAAATACCCTATTACAATTATATCAATTGTAGAACTATTGCATCACTGTGCTAAGTACTAAATATATGTAAACTAGATAACCATTGTCTCATCTATTCCACTGAGTTAACACATTGTTTCAAGTATACTTCTTTCAAGTATACTTCTCCAAAGTTCCGCCCTCTACACAAGTCTAGATCTGGGAAGGACCTTAGTGGTCATTGAGTCCAAGCCCTCACTTTATAGATAAGACAAAGAAAGTCTAGAGAGATGAACTGATTTGCCAAAGTTCATATAAGAAGTAATTGGCTGAGGAAGCCTTCAAATCCTATTCTTTCTGCCTCTAAGCATTCTGCCACCATACCTGTCAAAGCACAGTGGAAAGATCCATGGTGGACATGAGTATATAACATATCACCAAGGAATAATGTTTCTCAGGAGAAGGGCCTAAGCAATAAGATCAGAAAGATATATGACAAGCAAAGAGAAAGAAGCTTGTCAGTCACCCAGTAAGCTGCCACCTGTGTGGTCATTGCTTACTATACAGTGTCAAAGGTAATGCTTTCATTGTGCCTTCTGAATTCCCATGTAGGGTGCAATAGAGACAAAAATCGCCCTGGCGCATCTGGCACCATCAAAGGGAATACCCTTGTTACATTCTAGCATCAGGAATTTGTGGCTAAGAGCTTTCTGGGTCATGGCTGACTTGAGTTTTCCAAGTTGAGACCCAAGGGAAGGGCAACAGTAGAGAGTGAGTTTGCAGAACAGGAGGTCAAAACAGAAGGGAAGAACTAGCACATTACTCTTATTCCAGGACTTCTGTCTTTTATTGGAAGGGACGGACCTGAGAGAGGAAGATGGATTGAAGTTCTAAATCTTCCTCTTAAGTTCAAGTTTCTGGGGAAAGGTTATAGTGAAGGATGATTGGTGTACATGTTGGGTTTGCCAATTGGCTTCTCAATGTCTCAATGTGAAGGCATTAATACAACTCAGGAGAGAAATCATTGATAGGATTAGTCCACCCCCAACTGCTGCAGCCCAGGTTGCTGACCTTTTAAGCAGGGTTTGAGAGGCATCTTGTAAAATGGGCTGCTGGTATCAATGTGACATTTGAAAGCAGGTATGTGTGCTGGGGCCGGTCCCTCATTCTCTTTGTGATGGAATGGTTTTTAATGCTGTTCTTGTGACGTGAGGTGAATACCCTGCCAAAGATGCAATTTTATCAATCTCCAAAATAAATGAGTGTGACTAGCAGAGCACAGAGTCTGATCCCCAGTGAAACCACCATGGGCGGCTAAGTGAATTACTCCCCTCATTACCCTGAAACTTGGAGGGAAGAAAAACAAACTCAAACCCCTAAGTCCAGTTCCACAATTAGTTTCTCTTTTGTGATTCTTGAGTCATACCCTACCTGGCGTTCACGTAGTCCTTGCCCATGCAAGCTTAAGGAAGAATTTTCTAAACATAAGAAAAAAATTCACATTCTGGTTATGAAATATCCCTGGGGTATTTTAATTTCTTAAAAAGAAAATGAAAATGTAGGGAAAAACCTTATGTATATGTATTGTGTGCATGCATATGTGTGATACTAGAATAGAAAAACTTTCAAGTGGCAGAGTAGAAAGAAATCTAGAATATATAAGCAGACATCTTCATCTAAAGAGTAAGAAAACAAAAGTCCAGCCAAGGGAAGGGACTTGACCAAAGTTGCCCAACTAGAAAGAAGGTCTATTGGCTTCCAGTCTCAAGCACTCACTATGGTTTCTCGAAGGGAGGCCCAAGTGGAGAAATATGGAAGTTATACAATCAGGTTTCTCCTTAGAAAGTCATTCTCCAGACCAGTTGTTTAAGTATGGCCTTCTTCCATGAAGCCTAGAACTGAGATCCTTTGGCACCATTCCTACCACTCCCACTCCATGGAAAATGTATTGCTATTTGTGAATGTCAATCCACTTTCGATCATTGAGTTTCTTTTTGAGAACAAGAGATTGCATATTTGAACATAATAGCAGTCAACAAAGAAAAACAAAAATAGGAAATATTTACTTTTGAATAGAAAAAAGCCCAAATAAGAAGAACAAATCTACTCTGAAGGCATCTGGCTGAATCCAAGCCTTTTCTTCTTTACCCTCAACTGAGCTGGGAAGTTTCTCACTCCTTGCTTGGAATCCTCCATCTTATAGAGGTTTTTTGTTCTATCAGTTTCACAACCCTGCTTGGCAGATGACTTATTTACCAAGGACCACAAAAACCCATGTCTGTCTTAGCACAAATGTGACCTTGTGGGAAATACAAAGCTGCATAAGCACAGCCCCTGACCTCAAGGAGTTGGCAGACTATAAAGCAACTATGATATGAACCCAAAGACCTTCGATCCAAAACAAAACAGGATCAGTACATCATGGAGATAAAAACCAAGACTTCTGAGGCCCAAGGAGCAAGGATTGCCTTCCACCTGGATCAAGGAAGGTTTGGTGGAACGGGTAAGATGTGAGCTGGACTTCAAAGGATTGCTAAACAAAAGATAGGAAGCGAGGGTTTTTTTCTTTACCAACACACACACATGAGAAAATGTCTATGGGCACACACATGTGCACATGTTGCACATGTACATTGACTTCAAAAGGAGTTATGGGAGCATCTAATCCAGTCCAATCCATTATACATGTGTATTCATGTCCAATCCATATACAGCAAAACTCCTACTATAATGAAGCTGACAAATATGGATTTGTTTGAAGATCTCTCAGGAGGCCTGAACCAGGCCTGCTTTAGAATGAGCCTCTTTGTTTGGATCTTGTCTTCCAGTCTATAAAACTTTCTGACCTGCTCCTGGTTCCATCTTTGGGACCAATTGGACAAAGTCTACTATATCCCTCCTTCACAGACTCTTGAAGCCAGCTCCCATGTCCTCCCCAGAGGCTTCTTTTCTTCAGGATCAACTTACCCAGTTCTTTCAATTGGTCCTGATATTTCATGAACTCAAGGCCATGTGGCTGTCCTCCAAATCCATTCTCCAATGGATTTCTGTTGTGCTTAACCTATGAGGCCCTAAACTGAACCCAATACTTCAGATGAAGTCTGCCTGGAGGCTCTTCCGTTCCTGTGTGTCCCATGGCATTGAGCCTGTTTGAGGGCCACATCACACTGCTGTCCCTTATAGACCTTACAGTGATTTCTCTCCTTCTAATGTTGAGGTGGGAGATTACTTTATGGCATCTATCAGATCTCCCATCCTGTACTTTCCAAAGCTGTACTCAAGTGGAAGACTTTATATCTATCAATACTGATATAAAGTATGTAGATATACATAAATGGTTTGGGATATATACATAGTTGTATATGTATATTTATACGTGAATATATACATACATTCATACACATTCATGTATATATGTGTATGTGTGTATATCCTGAACTCTGAGTTCATCAGTTTCAGAGAAACATCTCTGATGAAAAAATTGCATCTATCAAAGCAACAACTCTTCAGTACTTTGTGGTTCTGGAGAATGCTGGGGAATGAAGAGAGAAAATGACTTGCCCAAGATTACTTAGCTAACATGTATCATATGCAAGCCTTGCACCCAGGTCTCCCTCTTGCTAAGGCTGACTTAATTGTTGCAAGCTGCTTCTTTCTATTTGTCCTTGTAAAATGACATCTCATTAGGGACGGCTAGGTGGCGCAGTGGATAGAGCACTAGCCCTGAAGTCAGGAGGACCTGAGTTCAAATTTGGCCTGATACTTAACACTTCCTACCTGTATGACCCTGGGCAAGTCACTTAACCTTTTTGCCTCAGCAAAAGAAAAAATGATACCTCATTAGATGTCAACTCAGTCTCCTTATACGATCTCTTTGGATCTTGACTTCGTCATCCAGTATGTTAGCTTTTCCTCCCAGCTTTGTGGCATCTGCAAACACAGTGATTCTGCCTAATCTGTCTCTAAGCAAATCATTGATAGAAATGTGATATGGCACAGTACTAAGCCCAGAGCCTTGTAGCAAGCCATTAGAGACCTTCCACTGACTTGATTTTGAACCATAATGGCTATTCTTAGCCAACTTGTTCCAATTATGTCATCTAAACCCCTGTTCCTCTGTCCTTGTTGCAGGAATTAAATGAGCTACTTTATTAAATGTTTTTCTAAAACCTAAGTGATTCCTCTGATCTACTAGCTTAGCAAGCTTAGCAACCACAGAGTTAAGGTTAGTCTGGCTTGTTCTTGAGGATGTCTTGCTGACTTTGGGGAATCATTCTTCCTTTTCTAGATATTCAATAAGCACCTCTTCAATTCCCATGGAAGTCTTGATTATTAACATCAGCCTCACTGGCCTGGGGTTCCCCACTCTTTCCTTTGGTTGTTTCTTGTTCTTTATGCTCAAAAAGGCCCATGACATCAGGAAGGTGATGCCATGACCTTCACGTGAGTTGGATTGAAGTCAGGGAGGACTGGGCAAGTTCACCTGCCTCACTTTCTCCTCCAGAGCCATCTGGCTCCAGCGGCAGGATATAGGTCAGGATTACTAGCAATAGCCCTAGAATTTTCCCTTTTGTAGCAGTCAGACCAGTGGTATCTCCCATCTTGTGATAGTTATTTCATTCTCTAGGACCGTTCAGATGTCATGACCACATTTCCCAGCACCATTTGTACTTCTTTCAATACCTGAGGGTATACTTCATTTATTTGGACCTGGCGACTTAAAGACATCAAGGCCAGAAAAGTGCTTCCTTACTTGCCTTGAGGTGAGCAGCACCCTGGTAGGGTAGCCATATTTCTTCTTCCCAGTCTTTCTCTTTTTGGCAGAGAAACAGGCAAATTAAGAATCAAGCTGTCCTGTCTTGCTTCCGAGATGTTACCCTTTGTCCTGCCTGTTCCAAGCCCAGCCGTCCTGTGATCCCCCTCTCCCCCTCTATACCCTGCTCCCATCACTAAAAAAAATTCCTTGAACTTTAAAACTCCTAAAACCATTTATGCTGTAATGGGCTTTAATGTGTGTCCCCTCTCTCATACATACACACATACATATGCGTATGTGTCCACAGATATATGTGTGTGTACATATGTATTCCATTTTAAGATCAAAGTTGGCTCAATTCCCTATGTCTTCATACTGGTCCATTCAGACAAGTCCTTGCTTTCTGCTGTGTTACTTTATTTCTTCAGGATTCCATTCCAGAAACCTTCCTATCTATCCCTCCTGGGCTAACTTGCCCTGGAATTCCTGTATCCTTGAAGTCAGTTTTTCTAAGATCAAGGGTGCCTGTCACCCTAGATTTCCTTTCCTCTGTGCCAACTCTAGGACAGAGTACTTCTCCCCAAGGTTCCCATCATTTCCATGCCATTAATCCATTCTTCTCTGTTACTGAGAATCATACCCAGAATAAAGTGTCCCCTTGTCCATTCTTCTGCCCTATGAAGGATGACGTTATCATTAAAGTAAGTCAAGAAGTTGCCAGCTGCTCTGCTATCAGCAGATGAGATCTTCCAGCTTTGGAAACTGAGGATCTGGGGTCAGGTGCTACTTCTGGCTGGCTTACTTCACCTTTCTAGGGCTCAGTTTCCTCATCTGTAAAAGTCTTCTAGTTCTAGCTCTGTGACTCCTATGAGCCCTTGACTGGCTATTTGGAGTTCTCATCAGTACTCTACTTGCCTCTCTTTCCCAAATAACATCTATTGTTCCTTTCCATCTAGTAGTATTTTCTGATGTCAGTCACTATCTGTTAAGGTCGTGTATTTTAAGATCAGCACGAGACAGGAATTCAGGTTAGGGGAAAATCGTCAGTCTTTATTCTCAGTGAAGAAGGATCGGAGGTGGAAGAGAATCGGCGATAGCAATGTGTGCAGCTGAGTCAAGAAGCTAGCTCGACCAGCAGCCACACAACCAGCAGCTTGGAGTCTGGAACCCAGCCCAATCTCTCCCCACTTCCTCGCTCTCTCTCTGCCTCCACCCACCAAAATCGTCATTTCCTATACAACACATCAGGACTTGCATGGAGAGTGGGCAGGGACCATTCTTTATCCAATCATGTATATTAATAGAGTATAGCCCAATTACTATCTAGCCTCATGTACTTGGGACCTCAGTGCATCAGCTCAAATCTCAGCCCATTACATTTCCCGCTTTCTTTTATTTTAGAACACCGGTGGTCATGCCATCCCTGACTCCTCAGGGAGGTCAGAGCCCCCAAGGGGAGGTGATCACAGCCTCCCTGACTTCTCAGGAAAGGCGGTGAAAGCACTAAAAAGGAGATGATCATGCCCTCCCTGACATCTCAGGAAGGGAGATGAAAAGCACCAAAGGGAAATGGAGGTTGCTAGCGGGTTTCTGGGCTGAAGGGTCTTATTATGCACAAACCCATCAGCATGGGAGGTATTACACAAGCACATAGCAATAACGCAGAGGCTATTAGGGATGACCCTCCCCTCAGTCAGTGCAGGCTCGATGTGGTGTAACAAACATGAATTGTACACACAAGTAGCAGAATAGCAAACAATATAAATCAACATGGTGTTGGAAAAGATCACCAGAAGTCCTAGAAGGTGGGTATGTAAACAACAGTCACACATACACCTTCTTCAGCACAAGAGATAGTCCAAAACCAATCTATTGTCCATTGTTTCACATGTCAGGAATCAATGATCCCCTGAGTTTTGAAGTCCTAGAAAAGTCTTTTTATGTGTTAGGAATCCAATGATTCCAGCAGATTTTGAAGTGTTGTAACAGTCTTTTCATTTCTCAGAGAATCCAATGATTCCTGAGAGTTTTCAAGTCCTATGTCTCAGAGAATCCAATGATTCCTGAGGTTTTCAAGTCCTATGTCTCAGAGAATCCAATGATTCCTGAGGGTTTTCAAGTCCTATGTCTCAGAGAATCCAATGATTCCTGAGGGTTTTCAAGTCCTATGGCTCAGAGAATCCAATGATTCCTGAGGGTTTTGAAGACTTTGATGTCTATGAGTCAAACGCCATAACTGCCACTCTCTTTCAATGGTGAGCACAATCAGCAACAGCACCACCCGATATTTCTTGGGTCTTCTCCTTTGTTTCAAAGGTCTGCTCCGTCTCTCTGCGATGGACAAGGCGAATATGGCTCGTTGGCACCCATCTGATTCCTTCTCCACCTGTAGAGATACAAGCAAACCCTCTCCCCAAAGCAGTTAGCCTATCTGGTCCTTTCCATTCACCACTTTCTGGGTCTCTCCACATCACCTGGCGATTATCTAAAGATAGTGGAGCTGCTTGCACTGGACACTGACCTTCCGGTGGGTTATAAAACCTGTCTGCCGGAGCCAGTGCATCTTTGTCAAAAATCAAGAAGTTAATAGTATAAAGAGCTAGATTTAGAAGTTCTCTAGGGTTACCTGTGGCTCCCCCTTTCTTTTGTTTTTGGAGGAGCGTCTTAATGTCTCTGTTTCTCCTCTCCACTATTGCCTGTCCTTGAGGATTAAAAGGTATGCCTGTGGTGTGTAAAATCTTATACTGTGCACAAAAGTCTGCAAAATGTTTCGAAGTATAAGCAGGACCATTGTCTGTTTTTATTGCTTGCGGCACACCCATAATGGCAAATGCTTGTATGAGGAATTCAGTGACCACTCGGGCTGTCTCTTTTCCTGCTGGCATTGCAAAAGTGAATCGCGAAAAGGTGTCTACCACAACATGGATGAAAGACAGACGACCAAAAGATTTATAATGGGTCACATCCATTTGCCAGATTTCATTGGGTCTCAAACCACGAGGGTTCTTCCCTGGGGGCAGTGTAGGAGCGTGGAAAGGAAGGCAAGCCGTACAGGCTTTTACTATGCTCCTAGCTTCCTCTTTTGTTATTCCAAATTGTAAACGTAAAGCTCGAGCAGCCTGATGATATTTAGAATGAGATGCCTGAGCTTCTTGGAACAAAGGGGTATTGACCAACATAGTTAGAAGGCTATCTGCCTTTGAATTGCCATCAAATATGGGACCTGGAAGTCCACTATGAGAATGGACATGTAATATATAGATCTTACCTGGATGCTTTCTCACTTGCTCTTGAAGTTTCTTAAAGAGCTGATATATATTAGAGCCTGCAAATTTTATTTGGGCGGTGGCAATTCTTTGTACCACACCTACTGAATAGGCCGAATCAGATATTATATTTATGTCTCCTGGATAATAAGGAAGAGCTAGAATGATCGCGTACAATTCATTCTGCTGAGTGGATTGAAAAGGAGTTCTGACTACTCTCTTTATAGTTAGATCATGAGATACAAGCACAAATATTATGTTTGGATGCATCCGTGAAGTTGTTGGTCCTTGAAGAGGAACTTTAGAAACTTTTCTTCAAGAATCCATCGCCAATTATGTAATAGTCTAGTTATCTTTAATGGGGACCCATGTAAAAAATTTGGAGCCATGGCTAATAAAATTTGCCACTCTGGGATGGTCTCACAACACACATTAATTTGTGTATTGGTATAAAAGGTGTATATCTTGTCAGGTCTTGTCCCAGATAATTGTGCTGCTCGTTTAGTGGCCTTTAATAAAATTCTAGCCACAAGCCCCGGGTAGGGTGTAAGGCTTTGATCTGGTTGTGCCGGAGGTTCACCACTCTATCACACTGTCTCCTTGATGAAGGACTGCTGTGGGTGCCTCTTGTGTGGCAAAAACTGATATCTCCAAGGGTTTTTGAGTGACTCTTTCAACCACATTGGATAAAGACAGTTCAACTTCTCTCAAAGCCTTTTGAGCTTCTTTTGTAAGCTGGCATGGTGAATTTAAAGCACTGTCTCCCCTTAAAATGTCATATAATGGTTGTAACTGATAGGTAGTTAAGTCTAACACTGGTTGCATCCATTGGATATCTCCTATCAATTTCTGAAAATCATTCAATGTGTTTAGTTTTTCTGTTCTTAAGGATAGTTTTTGAACTGTAAGCACCTTAGGGTATACTTCATATCCTAAATATTGAAAAAGGAGCATGTCTTTGAATTTTTTCTGGTGCTATGTATAATTTGTAATTCCTTAGTGTTTCTATGGTCTTTTGTCGACATGCTTCTAACATTTGTTCCTCAGGTGCACATCCCAATATGTCATCCATGTAATGTAATAGCATATCTTTTGGGAATGCTTTTCTTACTGGAGCAAGAGCAGCAGCCACATACATTTGACACAGAGTAGGGCTGTTTGTCATTCCCTGTGGCAAAACTGTCCATTCATATCTTTGATAAGGCTCAGCTAAGTTAACGCTGGGCACTGAAAAGGCAAATCTTTCCATATCCTCCTTATCCAGAGGGATAGAATAGAAACATTCCTTGATATCTATGACCCAAAAAGGCCATTCTCTAGGCAACTGAGTAGGAGATGGAAGTCCAGCCTGAAGAGTTCCCATGGTTTCCATCTGTTCATTCACTTTTTTTAAATGCGTTAACATACTCCATTTCCCAGATTTCTTTTTCACAACAAACACTAGAATTCCAAGGACTTAGAGAAGGTTTTAAGTGTCCTTGGTCAAGCTGTTCCTGTACTATATCTAATAAGGCCTGAATTTTATCTTTACTTAAGGGCCACTGCTCTATCCACACTGGTGTATCAGTTTTCCATTGGATAGGAACAGGTGAAAGTGTTGGCAGGCCTTCAACAGCAGCCGTGCTTAAAAAACCGAAGTACTCATTTTTAACCCTAATTGCTGTAAAACGTCTCTTCCCCACAGATTGATGGGGATTTTTCAACTATAAAAGGAGTAAAAACTCCTGTTTGCCTTCAAAAGTCCATCTCATAGGGGCAGCACTAACTTCAGCTGCTATTGATCCTCCTACACCAGACATGTAGGTGTCTGCTTTAATCTTTGGCCAGTGACTGGGCCAGCTGGCACCTCTAATGACCATCCGATCTGCACCAGTGTCTACCAATCCTTCCAATGGAAGGCCATTTATATAGATTGTGAGCATAGGTCGGTCAGTTGTTACAGCTGCTGTCCAGTAAACTGCTGGATTTTGTGATCTGGAATCAGAATCTGGGTGACTATCACCAGGCTGCTTATTAGGGTTCTGTATGAGTAAACCTGATGCTACTATTTCTCCTGGGTGATAAGTCACACATTGTCTGCCTGTATTGGTGACTGGGATATTATCTACACATTCCCCAGTTTCCCACATCAGTATGTGGATGGACACTGTTTTGTACGTACTCTCAGGAGGTAAAATGGTCAAGCCTACTGTGCCTGGAGGCAAGGGATCCATAGGCTGGAGAGGAACAGATTTCACCTCTCCAGGGGGTATCTCAGTTGTCTCAGCTGCATACAACTCTATTCTCCCTAATTGTAATCTCTTTCTTCCATCAGGTTGCTTCCTGGCTGATTGATTGTGTAATCCCTTTCTGCCATCATATGGCTTCCTGGCTGATTGGTCATATTGGGGTATTGGCCGTCTAGGCACTCTCTGGGTGCACCATTGGCTGCCATCATGCCCCAAGTGTTTTTTCCTGGGGCCCTGGGGCTGGGCCCCTCATCCCGTTTCCCTGAACCTGTCTACATTCTGAGGCCCAATGGAAGCCTCTGTTGCATTTTGGACATGGGATACTGGGTCTTGTTCTCCCACCCTGCTTTCTCACTCTGCCTCTATACCAACATTGAGCTTTCAGATGCCCTACTTTACCACACTGAAAGCATTGACGTGTCTCTCTAGAAGTCCCTTGCTGGAAGGGACCCTGTCTACCCATGTTGGGATCTTGGGAAGTCTGCATCATAGTCTGGCTATAAAAGGCATTTGTGCCCACTGTGGCACAACGTCTTATGAACTCCTCTAAAGGAGCATCCTTGGACAGTCCTAGTATAATCCTTCTGCACACCTCATTAGCATTTTCCTTAGCAAGTTGCCTTATTAAAACATCTGTTGTTGGATTTTCCCCATTAGTTCTTGTGATAGCAGTCTGCAAACATCCCACAAAGTCAGCAAGGGCTCATCTGGCCCTTGCATTATTTTTGTGAAGGCCTCACCTTTATCATTTTTATTGTGAATCGAATCCCATGCTTTGATAGCATTAGCAGCAATTTGCTCATATGCTGCTACTGAATAATTAACCTGTGCTGTGACGTCTGCATATGGACCTATACCTTGTAGTAGGTCATAGGTGATCGCAGCATGAACGGCATTTTGACTATTTTGTTGGGCTTGTATCCTACTGAGCTCACTATATTCAGAAAGCCACATGTAATTTTGTCAGGTTCTAGGCATACCCTTGCTATAGATTTCCAGTCATCAGGAGTCAAGACTTCGAAAGCCAAATTCTGTAACAGCATCTTAACATAAGCTGATGTAGCCCCATAATTAGTGCAGGCCTTTTTAAGATCTTTAATGATTTCTACGTTAAAAGGAGCGTATCTTCGACTTTGTTGACCTGAGGCATTAGACTGGGAAATTACAGGAAACATAAGTGGTTGTAGCTCCCGGATGTCCACACCCTTTTCTTTGGCCTTCATTAAGCCCTCTTGAAGCCTGCTCAAGGTTGGTCCCCTCACTGCCCCCACTGCCCCTCCTCCTCCATCCCCGAGGGTGGGTTGGTGGAGGAGAGTCAATCACTTGCTCCTGGGGTGGGGCTGAAGCCGCCTCCTGAGGGAAAGGTCACACACCCTTGCTCACTTAAGTCTCCATGCCCTGTGGGATATGGTCATTAATCTATTCATTGTCTTCCTCCTTAATATCATGTCTAATTTGAGGAGGAGTGGAAGAGTCAAGGGCTTTTTCTTTCTTCTAGGGATTCTTAGTGCTAACTGAAATACATTGTATAAATAAAATGCCTCCATAGAATTGAATGAGGACCATATTCTCTGAAATGTATGAACATCTCTTGTCCAACCCAGGACCAGTTATCTCGAGAGATCTGCTCCTCCTCTACGATCAAGGGAGATGCAGTTTAATATACCCACAAATCTCCCTATCTGTTCCCAAGTTATAAGTAACCCATGTATTTCTGTCAGCTTAATCATGCTTTCCATAGCACCACTCTTGGGTGGGGTTGGGGGCGAGATGGAAGTCTTTAGCTAGCCTTTGTCCCATTTAGCCAAAAAAAGATTACTGGTTTAGTTTTTAAGAAAATAAGTTTCCTTTTTGTCTATTAACAATACTCACCCAAGTTCCTGGTCACGGAACTTCTTCAGGTCTTAGTTCCCTACCGTTGGGCGCAAATTTAGTCGTGTATTTTAAGATCAGCACGAGACAGGAATTCAGGTTGAGGGAAAATCGTCAGTCTTTATTCTCAGTGAAGAAGGATCGGAGGTGGAAGAGAATCGCGATAGCAATGTGTGCAGCTGAGTCAAGACTAGCTCGATCAGCAGCCACAACCAGCAACTGAGTCTCGAACCAGCCAATCTCTCCCCACTTCCTCGCTCTCTCTCTGCCTCCACCCACCAAAATCGTCATTTCCTATATAACACATCAGGACTTGCACGGAGAGTGGGCAGGGACCATTCTTTATCCAATCATGTATATTAATAGAGTATAGCCCAATTACTATCTAGCCTCATGTACTTGGGACCTCAGTGCATCAGCTCAAATCTCAGCCCATTACAACTATCCCTCTAACGCCATTTATCCAAAGGCCCTCTACCATGCCCCCCCTTCCCTATCTTTTCTGACTTTGCTCACATGTGTATAACTTGTTAGCATGCACTGTTAACCTGTCCACTCCCCTTTGGCCATGCTGCTCAGGGTCCACACGGTGTGCCCATCTACAACCATTGTCCGGTGCGCTGTTTCATCTTGCAGCTTCATTATGGGATGGAGACAGGAATCAATACATCTAAACTCAATGTGTTTCATTGTTTTTTGATGATGAAGACCCCTTTGTAATAGCAAAGCATTTCACTGTCCCCATATGACCTTAGGATCTCCCAATTTAAAGCTGAAAGGCAACGCAGAGGTCATCTAGCATGGTGTCTTCATTTTACAGAGTAGGAAACTGAGGCCCAGGGAACTAAATTTGCCCAAGCTTACATGGGGAGTGAGGAGCCAGAGCTTGACTTCAACTCTGAGTCTTCTCATATCATAGTCTGACCTGGTGCATTCCTTACAATACTGCACTTGTGAGACTGGGAGTCCTTAAAAGTCAGGTTTATGGGTGTGCTTTACCTTCCCAACATACCCCACCCCCAAAGTCCTCATGTTGGTTTTTTTCCTCCCAGTTGTCTTCCTAGTAGAAAAAAAGCCTATTTCTGTTTATTGGAGACACAGAGGTCTATACTGGGAGACAAATGGACATTTTCAGTTTCTTGACAATATGAAAGGCCCATGGGATCCCCTCTCCTAATTGGCTCCTTCTAGTCCTTCAGAGGATAGGATTGAGTGCTCCACAGCTAGGAAGGGGAGAGGAGCCTCTGTCCAGCTCCTGGAGTAATGGGGGTAAGATTTCCCTGTCTCCAGAGGCCTAAGCCTGTGATGACTTCTCCCTGTGATGTAGCCAGTCCAAGAAAAGATAGAGAAGATTTTCTAAGCATAAACTGCAGTTTGAAAATAAATCAATAAAATGCAAACTAAAATTTTGCAGGAGCTTCATGCCCTAATGTCCCTTGTCTTCCAGAAAAATACTGGCAGTGGTCTCTCTTCTCCTGAATAGAAGATGGCAGGATATTTCTTGGGTTAAATTGTACCTTACTTTACATTTAATGTTCTATCCCAATAGAAAATTATAGAACCCTTTCTCATACCCACGCTGCCCCAGGATTTCCTAGTAGTTGGTGGTCCCCTCCTCAGTGTTCTGGAGTAGATGAGAATTGGGGGGTGAGAAAATAAAGAAGGAAGGCAGCCAGAGGAATCCTTGCCTGGCTCCCCCATTCTCCCCGGGTCCATGCTCTACATGCTCACCTTCTTCACTTGGGGTCCGCAAGCTTTTTTGTTTTTTAATATTTTGATCATTGTAGTATAGATCATTGTGTATATTGCATATTGATCATTGTGTTATAGTGTAGAGAGCACTTCTAGAATGTACAGGTGCTCTCTCTATGTCTTTCTTGTTGCCTTTTGTTTTCAGGCCGCAGTTTATCCTTGGTCTCCTATGGGATCTTTCTTTGTAGAATGAAAACATTTAAGGAAAGTGGTAGACACAGCAACAGCAGCCATCTGGACTGATGTATACCACAGTCCCCAGCCTTGGTCCCTACCCTATATTCATCTCTCTGCCATCCCAGTTTAGTCCCAGAATTCACCGGTCTTTCACTGCTCTTCAGCATTGTTTTTCTTTGCCTCAGTGGAATCATTTTGCATACTGGTTGTTTTTTTCACTCTGAAGGAAATATGGGCCTGCTCACATTTCTTTGACCTCTATTTTTTATCACTTTTTGTACTGTTATATTCACATCCTGTATTTTGTTTGGTTAGTCCCCAATTGATGGGCACCTACTTATCTTCCAGTTTTTTACTACTACAAAAAATAGTGCCATGGATATTTGGGTATACGTGGGCTCTTTCTTTTTACATCAGCCTCTCTGGGGAACATACCCAGTAGTAAAAACACTGTGGGCCAAAGAATATATGACTTTACTTTCACAATACTACATTTTTTTCTGCAATGGCTGGGACCAATTCAAAACTGTACCAACAATGTGCCAGTGTGCCTGTCTCCCCCCCTGCCCCAAGCCCACCATTGACTATTTCCATCTTTTATCATTTTTGCCATGTTGAAGGATGTTTATGATTCTTCCCAGATCCCAGAAGACTCATAAGAGAGATTTAGGGATATAACATGAAATGAAAAGCCAGGGCTTCGTAATAGTGGCCTAATAGGATAGTGTGTTATGAAGACTTGACTTGATAAAACTGAGATTATTGGCCAGAGGCAAATGTGCCTATGAAAGTCACAGCAGCCCTCAAGTCAGGGAATAGGCCTCCCAGCCAATGGTGCTAAGGCTATCGTTGTACAGGCAGGAACACGTTAAAGGAAAGCTCCAGGAAGGTGGGGCAGAATAGTTTATGCTTTAGCAATTTCAAGAAAAAAAGCCATCCCTAGGACAAAGACTACAGACTCCCGATTGTTCCTGATTATCAGAATGGGGCCTGAGGGAGTCTGCTGGATGGGTATCATGACTTTCACCATGACCAGTATCTCATCCTCTTTTCATTGTGGGGGTTGGGAAGGTGGGGGGGGGGGGCTAAGGATGATGGAAGTTTCATAACAGTGGGCTTAGTGACAGAAGAGATGGAGCCACCTGGGGTAGGTCAAGGTAGCCTAACTCTTACTGTCTCCATCTTGCCCCTAATTCTCTGAGTTAAGAATCCTGTTTGTCTTTAATTCTCAGGCTGCCCCTAAACCTTCCTTGTCTTGGCTCAGTTCCCAGAAGCTCCTGACAAGACAGGAGTCAGTGAAATGAAAGTCATTCTCAGCATCCTTGGGCACCCCTTAGAGGCCCAGCTCTGCCCCAACCTGAAAGCAAGAACACAGACAAACTCCAGGTCCAAACCAGCAACCTTCTCCATGCCCTTCCCATTCCGCTCCATCACCTCCTGCCTCTGACACAGTTCATAGGGATGATAACTTGCCAAACTAGGGCCTCAACTTTGCTTTCCCTTTTGCAGCATAGGGTTACCTTGTTATGGCCCTTGCTCATGGGGCCTGGATGAGGCTATAAGGATTGCTAGTGCCACTGGCCACTGAAGCATTATAGGGGATGAGTGAGAAGCCTGGGTGGAGGACACCAGCCTTCTATGGATCTCAGGAGAGAAGCAAGGAAGAAAAGGAAGGCAGGGAGGAGGAAGAAGAAGAGGAGAATGGATCAAGAAAGAAGGAAATAATTAGGTGAAGCTGTAGAGATGGCCATGAACCTGCCTCAGAATCCCTTCCTAGATGTATCTGGTCCACAGTTACCTTCTTAAACCTCCATCTGCAATTCCATACACTTAGATATCTCATTGGGACATCCTTAGCTCTCCTTTTTCAATCCAGTTTCAAATTTAAACCTATAACTTTTCTTCAATGAAAAGAAAAAGCAGATATACCTTCATTTATGGTAGATAAAACCACTCTCACTATTACACAAATCCCTTGAGATGAAGATGGCTACATGATGCCTATATATAGAATACCCAGGAATTTAATCTCCAGAGACTTCATCTGTCAGATCCAAATGATCAAACTCAGAAATTCTTGAGAATGGGCAGCCCAAATGGCGATGAGAAAAAGTCAGCCCCCCACTCTCAATACTAGACACTCCAGTGACCAGAAGGGAAAAAGCAAGGTGCTATCTAGAATTCCACCATATGGAGTGACTGTGGAAGTGTGAGTTTCCAAGTTGATTTCATCTTGCAGAATGATGAGTTTCGAAATATAAGGAAGTCCGAGGAAGTTTCAAGCCCAGGACTCTCCCTGCTTTTTCTCCCTAAGTCCTAAGCTGGATCATCAACAGTGAAATGAGTACAAGTTTAGCACAGATGCTGATAGAAACTTGTAATTAACAGATAATAAATGATTCCAGAATTATCAATGAGCAACTAAGAGTTTTTGGAGAAAAACATTCGACAGAAGCTTGATGCCCCAAATCATAAGGACCTCAGGATGCCCCTTAGTTGGAGCCAGACTTAGTGTGCTCTAGTCTCTTGGATTCACCAGGTGGAGGCAAGGTACCTTGGGGGAAACAGAACCCGTACAGTCTGCCCATCAACACCCAAAGCTACAAGACATGGGAGATAACAGGTGTCACTCAACAAGCCTTTGGTGGTTGGCTTTTTCCTGTTGCTTCTTAGAGCTCTTTGCAGCTGGTGGTTCTCCCTCAGGGATAAATCCATAGTCTTTTTTATTTCTGCAATTCCATAGAAAATCAACTCTTGGGCCCAAAGAACAGAATAGGGAGATGCTGAGTTGGTTCAACCTCTCTCAGAAGGAATAAACAATAGCATTTTACATAGAAGCCCGTGGGTGGGGCAAGCCAGACCTGGCACTAATAGCGGACATGGCATCCCTGAGGATAACCACTTCCTCTTCTGCCTTCCTGGCAGAATACTGACTTCGCACTTCCACTCCCACCAGAGGAAACCTAGGCTCCCTCAGGCCTGGTTTCCCTTTTCTAGTGGTGGTGGTGAGGTCCTCACCAGACTTGCTGACCTCCAGAATACACATGCTGACGTACCTTACAATCACTTGAACTTTGCTATCTGCTTGACTGGTATATCTCCTTTACAGCCCCTGGACCTTGCCATCCACCCTGAAGTTTCTTTATGTGTTATCTTCCTCAATTAGACTGTGATCTTCTCAAAAATGGGCATCATATAGCTTTTATCTTTTGTATTCCTAAAGCCTGGTACAGTGTTTGGCGCATGGTAAACCTTTGACAAAGGCTTTTTGATTCATTCATCCATCCATCTGTTCATAGGAAGAGGAGAGAAGTGAAAGAGCAAGTAGAGGGAGCTTTAATCTGGGAAACTGTTGCAGGAAGGAGATCTGAATTTGTCACAGTCACTAATTTATGGGAGGCCCACACAAGTTATTTAACCTTTCAAAGCCTCAATTTCTTCATCTGTAAGGTGGGTCTATAAGTACATAACTTGTTTACTATTTGTATTCTTTTTATGTGTGTGGTTGGTACAAAATGGAAAAGGAAGGTCATTTCACTCCCTGATAGTATTGGCTCATTGCCTTTGGGGTCTGGTGAGTGTTGTTGGCCAGTTGACAACTGAAGGAGAGTGGGACTGTGGAGAGGCCCTGCAAGGCAGGCTGGAGGGGAACCTGGTAGAAAAGAAGCTTTAATGAATAAAGACAGAAAAGGAAAGAGCTACCAGTGGTATCAATGATCTTGTAATCTCCAAATCCAATGGTCTTTTCTCAATCCTCACCCTTCTTAACCTCCCTGCAGCTTTTGACACTATGGCTCACCTTCTTCTTGGTACCTTTCTCTTCAGATTTTCATGATGTACTCCATCCTAGTTCTTCTTCCATTTGTCTGCCTGTTCCTTGGTCTCCTTTGCTGAATCTTTAGCCACATCATACCTGCAACATGTGGGTGTCCCCCAGGGCTCTGTCCTGGGCTCTTTTCTCTTCTCCCTCTCTCCCATCTCATGTGCTGATCTCATCAGCTCCCATGGATTCAGTTGTCATTTGTGCTGATGATCCTCAGAAGGATTTACCCAGCCCTCACCTATTGGCTGACCTCCAGAATCCATCTCTAAATGAACCTTTGACATCTCAAAGGAGATGTCTCTGGGACATCTTCAGCTCGACATGTCCAAAATTGAACTCATTATCTTTTTACTATCCTCTCAAGTGCTCCTGCTCTCAGACGCTACTCTTGGCTCTCTCTCACCCTCCCTGTAGCCATTCTGTTGCCAAGTGTTGTCAATTGTACCTAGAGAGGAATTTCCCCATTTCTCCTCCATGTCTCCTCTCTCCTCTGACACCCACATGGAGGCCTTCATCATCTCACATTGGTCTATGGAAACAACTGCTCTTATGGCTGACCGCCACAGGTCTCTCTCCGATGTCAGTGATCTTCCTAAAGCACAGATTTTTCCATGTCACTCTCCCTTCCGCCCCACCCAATTCGATAAACTCCATTGGTTCCCTCTCATTTCTGGGATCAAATGTAAAATCTTTTTTTTTTTTTTTTTTTTTTTTTTTTAATTTAATAGCCTTTTATTTACAGGATATATACATGGGTAACTTTACAGCATTAACAATTGCCAAATCTCTTGTTCCAATTTTTCACCTCTTACCCCCCCCCCCTCCCCTAAATGGCAGGATGACCAGTAGATGTTAAATATATTAAATATAACTTAGATACATAATAAGTATACATGACCAAAACATTATTTTGCTGTACAAAAGAATCAGACTCTGAATTATTGTACAATTAGCTTGTGAAGGAAATCAAAAATGCAGTGTGCATAGATATAGGGATTAGAATTCAATGTAATGGTTTTAGTCATCCCCAGAGTTCTTTTTCTGGGTATAGCTGGTTCAGTTCATTACTGCTCCATTAGAAATGATTTGGTTGATCTTGTTGCTGAGGATGGCCTGATCCATCAGAACTGGTCATCATCTAGTATTGTTGAAGTATATAATGATCTCCTGGTCCTGCTCATTTCACTCAGCATCAGTTCGTGTAAGTCTCTCCAGGCCTTTCTGAAATCATCCTGTTGGTCATTTCTTACAGAACAGTAATATTCCATAATTTTCATATACCACAATTTATTCAGCCATTCTCCAACTGATGGACATCCATTCAGTTTCCAGTTTTAGCCACTACAAAAGGGCTGCTACAAACATTCGTGCATACAGGTCCCTTTCCTTCTTTATAATCTCTTTGGGATATAATCCCAGTAGTAACACTGCTGGATCAAAGGGTATGCACAGTTTGATAACTTTTTGAGCATAGTTCAAACTACTCTCCAAAATGGTTGGATTCGTTCACAACTCCACCAACAATGAATCAATGTCCCAGTTTTCCCACATCCCTCCAACAATCATCATTATTTTTCCTGTCATTTTAGCCAATCTGACAGGTGTGTAGTGGTATCTTAGAGTTGTCTTAATTTGCATTTCTCGATTAATAATGACTTGGAGCATCTTTTCATATGACTAGAAATAGTTTCAATTTCTTCATCTGAGAATTGTCTGTTCATATCCTTTGACCATTTTCAATTGGAGAATGGCTTGATTTTTATAAATTAGAGTTAATTCTCTATATATTTTGGAAATGAGGCCTTTATCAGAACCTTTGACTGTAAAATATTTTCCCAGTTTATTGCTTCCTTCTAATCTTGTCTGCATTAGATTTGTTTGTACAAAAACTTTTCAGTTTGGTATAATCAAAATATTTTCTATTTTGTGGTCAGTAATGATCTCTAGTTCTGCTTTGGTCATAAGACCTTCCCCTTCCACATGGTCTGAGATGTAAACTATCCTATGTTCCTCTAATTTATTAATGATTTCATTCTTTATGCCTAGGTCATGAACCCATTTTGACCTTATCTTGGTGTACGGTTAAGTATGGATCAATGCCTAGTTTCTGCCATATTAGTTTCCAATTTTCCAGCAATTTTATCAAACAGTAAGTTCTTATCCCAAAAGCTGGGATCTTTGGGTTTAATCAAAGACTAGGTTGCTATATTTGTTGACTGTTTTATCCTTGAACCTACTCTATTCACATGATCAACTAATCTATTCCTTAGCCAATACCAAATAGTTTTGGTAACTGCTGCTCTATAATATAATTTTAGATCTGGTACAGCTAAGCCACCATCATTTGATTTTTTTCATTAATTCCTTGAAATTCTTGACCTTTTGTTTTCCATATGAACTTTGTTGTTATTTTTTCTAGGTCATTAAAATAGTTTTTGGGAGTCTGATTGGTATAGCGCTAAATAAATAGATTAGTTTAGGTAATATTGTCATCTTTATTATATTTGCTCGCCCTATCCAAGAGCATTTAATATTTTCAATTGGTTAGATCAGACTTAATTTGTGTGAAAAGTGGTCTGTAATTTTGCTCATAAAGTTTCTGATTTTCCCTTGGCAGATAGATTTCTAAATATTTTATATTATCAGTAGTTACTTTAAATGGAATTTCTCTTGTAACTCTGACTGTTGGATTTTGTTAGTGATATATAGAATGCTGATGACTTATGTGGGTTTATTTTATAACCAGCAACTTTGCTAAAGTTGTGGATTATTTCTAATAACTTTTCGCAGAATCTCTGGGGTTCTCTAAGTATACCATCATGTCATCGGCAAAGAGTGATAATTTGGCTTCCTCATTGCCTATTCTTATTCCTTTAATCTCTTTCTCAGCTCTTATTGCTATAGCTAGCGTTTCTAATACAATATTAAATAGTAACGGTGATAGTGGGCAACCTTGTTTCACTCAGATCTTATTGGGAATGGTTGCAGTTTGTCTCCATTACATATGATGCTTACTGATGGTTTTAAATAGATGCTGCAGATTATTTTAAGGAAAAGTCCATTTATTCCTATACTCTCAAGTGTTTTTAATAGGAATGGATGTTGGATTTTATCAAATGCTTTTTCTGCATCTATTGAGATGATCATATGGTTTTGTTAATTTGGTTATTAACATGGCCAATTATATTGATAGTTTCCTAATATTGAACCAGCCCTGCATTCCTGGTATAAATCCTACTTGATCATAGTGTATTATCTTGGAGATGATTTTCTGTAGTCTTTTTGCTAATATCTTATTTAAGATTTTAGCATCAATATTCATTAGGGAGATTGGTCTATAATTTTCTTTCTCTGTTTTCAGCCTACCTGGTTTAGGTATCAGTACCATGTCTGTGTCATAGAAGGAGATTTGGTAGGACTCCTTCATTCCCTATTTTATCAAATAATTTATATAGCATTGGGCAATTGTTCTTTAAATGTTTGGTAAAATTCACATGTAAATCCATCTGGTCCTGGGGATTTTTCTTAGGGAGTTGTTTAATTGCCTGTTCTATTTCTTTTCTGAAATGGGACTATTCAACAATTTACTTCCTCCTCTGTTAGTCTGGGAAGTCTATATTTTGGAGTGTAGTCATCCATTCTTAGGTTATCAAATTTATTGGCATAAAGTTGAGCAAAATAACTCCTTATTATTTCTCTAATTTCCTCTTCCTTGGTGGAAAGTTCTCCTTTTCATTTTAAGACTACTAATTTCATTTTCCTCCCTCCTTTTTCTAATCAGATTTACAAAGGCTTATCTATTTTATTGGCTTTTCATAGAACCAACTCTTAGTTTTATTAATTAGTTCAATAGATTTTTTACTTTCAATATTTTAATTTCTCCTTTTAATTTTAGAATTTCCAATTTAGTATTTGATTGGGGGTTTTTAATTTGGTCTTTTTTTTAGTTTTTTTTAGTTGCAAGCCCAATTCATTAATCTTTTCTTTCTCTGTTTTATTCAAGTAAGCCTTTAAGGATATAAAATTCCTCTTATTACCGCTTTGGCTGCATCCCACAAATTTTGGTATGATGTCTCATCATTGTCATTATCTTGAGTGAAATTATTAATTGTATCTATAATTTGCTGCTTCACCCAATCATTCTTTAAGATGAGATTGTTTAGTTTCCAATTACTTTTTGGTCTATTTCCCCCTAATTTTTTGTTGAATGTAGTTTTTATTGCATCATGATCTGAAAAGAAAGCATTTACTATTTCTGTTTTCTTGCATTTAATTTTGAGGTCTTTATGTCCTAATATATGGTCAATTTTTGAATAGGTTCCATGAACTGCTGAGAAGAAAGTATATTCCTTCTATCTCCATTCAATTTTCTCCAAAGATCCAACATACCTAATTTTTCTAATATTCTGTTTACTTCTTTAATTTCTTTCTTATTTGTTTTGTGGTTTGATTTGTCTAATTCTGATAGTGCAAGGTTGAGATCTCCTACTATTACAGTTTGTTGTCTATTTCTTCTTGCAACTCTCTTAACTTCTCCTTTAGGAAGCTGAGTGCCATACCACTTGGTGCATATATGTTTAATATTGATATTGCTTCGTTGTTTATGCTACCCTTTAGCAGGATGTAGTTTCCTTCCTTATCTCTTTTAATTAGATCAATTTTACTTTTGCTTGATCTGAGATAGGATGGCTACCCCTGCTTTTTGACTTCACCTGAAGCATAATAGATTTTGCTCCAGCCTTTACCTTTACTCTATATGTATCCCCTGCTTTAAATGTGTTTCTTGTAAACAACATATTGTAGGGTTCTGACTTTGATCCAGTCTGCTATCTGCCTCCTCTTTATGGGGAGTTCATCCCATTCACATTTACGGTTAGAATTACTAAATCTGTATTTCCTGCCATCCTAATAACCCCAGATTGTGCTTTACTTAATCTTGCCTCCCCAACCTCTCTTTCCCCTTTTAAACTTATGTACCCTCTTGTATCACGATACTTATCCTCTTTATAATCCCTCCTCCCCCTTTGAGTCTTTCCCCTTCCTTCCCTTATTACTCTTTTCTTTTCCCTTTTCCTCTCCCCGTTTTTAATAGAGGCGAGGAGAATTTTCTCTAAAACAAATGTCAATTATTTTTCCTTTGAGCCAACTCTGATGAGAGTAAGATTCACACAATGTTCCTCCCCTCTCTAAATTCCCTCAGATATGATAAGTTTCTTAGCCTCTTTGTGGGATGTGGTTTCCCTCTTTTATCCCTCCTTCCCACCTTATTCTGCCATCATCCCTTTTCCATATCTACTTCCCTTTTTTATGTTATATCAGTACTATCAAATTTTACATGTATTTTTTTTGTATATCCACAACTAGAAATACAATTCTCAAGAGTTATTTTACCTTTTCTGCATCTCTTGAGTTCTATTCTTGGAGATCAAATTTTTTGTTTAATTCTGGTTTTTCTTCAGAAACAAATGGAATTCATTTGTTTCATTAAATGTCCATCTTCTTCCCTGGAAGAAAATGCTCCAGCTAAGCTGGGTAGTTTATTCTTGGCTGCATCCCAAGTTCTTGTGCCTTTCGGAATATCATATTCCAGGCCCTTCTTTCCTTTAATGTAGAGGCAGCCAGATCCTGGGTGATCCTTATTGTGGCACCTCGGTATTTAAATGGTTTTTTGGCTGCTTGTAAAATTTTTCCTTTATCTGATAGTTCTGAAATTTTGCCACAATTTCCTTGGTGTTTTTATTTTAGGGTTTCTTTCAGAAGGTGTTCGATGAATTCTTTCAATGCCTATTTTACCTTCTGATTCTATTACATCTGGGCAGTTCTCTTTGATGATTTCTTGTAAAATAGTATCTAGGCTCTTTTTTTCATCATAGTTTTCGGAAAGTCCAATAATCCTCAGATTATCTCTCCTAGATCTATTTTCCAAGTCTGTCATTTTAGCAAGTAGAAAATTCGTGGTTTTTTCCAGTTTGTCATTTTTTTGGTTTTGCTTGACTGATTCTTGCTGTCTCAATGCATCATTAGTTTCAATTTGTTCAGTTCTAATTTTTAAAGAATTATTTTTCTTCATTAGCTTTTTACTTCTTTCTGTATATGTCAATTGAGTTTTGAATGTATTGTTTTGGTCTGTGGAATTTTTTTCCATTTCACTAATTTTTTTTTTTAGTGAATTATTTTCTTTTTCCAATTCACCGATCCTACTTTCTTGCGTGTTCTTTGTCTTTTCCAATTCACGGATCCTACTTTCTAGTGAATTCTTTATTTTTTCCAATTCACAATTCTTACTTTCCTGTGATTTTTTTATTTTTTCCAATTCACCAATTTGCACTTCCTGGGAATTTTTAAACTTTTCCAATTCGTATTTCAGGAAGTTGTTGCTCTCTTGTAAGGCTTCTCTTTCCTTTCCCCATTTATCTTCTAACTCTCTTTGAGACTTTTAATGGTCTCTTCTATGAGAGCATTATGTAAAGGAGGACAGTCTGATGCATTTTTGCTGTTTGAGGTCTCTTCAGGTTTGCTGACCTGCTCTTTTTCTGCATAGAAGCTGTCGATTGTTCTTTTCATCTTTTTATTCATGTTTTAAAGCCTTTAGGGTAGGTCTCCATAGGCAAGGGGTTACCAGCTTCCTCGGCAGAGCAGGGAAAGATTTAAAGCGATTTCCGGCTCCAGGTATAGGGAGTGCTCTGGGTGAGATTTTCCTTCCCCAACAGGAAGTGGATTCAGCACTGGCCGAGCTATCAAACGGCTTAGTAGGGCTGAGTGGATTATCGATTGCCCTAGGCTAGAGACTAAGTGGTGAAAGTGTCACTGCCCCAGGCCGGAGCCTCTTGTGGGACTGTGAGTATTAGCAGCTGAGCGCAGACCGCAGACCGCCCGGAACTCTGCCCCAGTGTCTCTGCCCATGCAAATCGGCCCTGGAAAAGCTCTATGGCCCCAAGCCGAGCTCCCCACTGCACAGATTGGAGGCTAACCCGGGCTGCGTCCTCCTGCCGTGCAGGATCACAACTGCCCCAAGGAAAAGCCCTTACTGCGGGTTGGGGCTGCGCGCTTGTGCTGAGATCTGTGCTTTCACCCTCGGTTTGAGACTCTCCTCGGAACCTAATTTCTCTCCCCGTCTGCGCCGATCTCCCCCCTGGCCCCGTAACCAACCTTTTCTGGCGAGACTGCAGATTTTCTTTGGCAGGTGAGTTGTTCTACTTCTTATCTTTCCGAATTGTAGCAGTCAAGACTATTTTTGAGGCTCGATATAATATTGGTAATGAGGGTAAGAGAAGAGCTTAGAAAGTCGCGTGTGTCTTCTCCGCCATCTTGGCTCCGCCCCCCCAAATGTAAAATCTTATATTTAGCATTTGGAGCCATTTCTAACCTCATCTTCCTCCCCCTCCCACTTTTCTAGTCTTAAGCCTTATTCTCCTCTATATTCTTTATGATCCAGTGAAACTGGCCTCCTGGAGGTTCCATATCTAGTCTCTGGGCATTTTCACTCGCTGTGCCTCATACTTAGAATTGGCATTCTAGGCCTAGAATTCTCTCCCTCCTTCTCTCTGCTTCCTGGGCTTCCCTAAAGTCTCACTTAAAATCCCCTCTTCTACAAGGAGCCTTTCCTCATTTGCTTTAATCTTAGTGCCTTCCCTCAGTGTACTTTCATCTGAATTCATTGTTTTTGTAGCTGGTTGTTGGCATGCTGTATCCCACGTTAGAATGGGAGTTCCATGAGAACAGGAACTGTCTTTCGCCTGTCTTTGTAGCCCTAGCATTTAGCACAGTACCTGGCACATAGTAGGTGCTGTTGACTGACATAGAGAAACTAGTCGATTTAACTCAACACTCACTTGTTCAGTGCCTACCATTGGCAGGAAGCCAAGCTGAGCACTGAGGAGAGGATACAATGTTGAGCTAAGACTTGACCCTGTTCTTGTGGACTTGATCGTCCGTAGCTGTGGTATTTGTGTGACACTGATATACCAGATTTCTATGTGCATAATGCACTTGAGGTATTTGACTTGCTATTATTCAGTACTGGTACATAGTAGGTGCTTGACAAATTTTTATTGATCAAATGATGCTCACCCCAATCGTTTTACAGATGAGAAAACTGATGCCGATTGAGACTGACTTAACCAGGGTCATGCAGATAATTAATGTAAGATGCAGGATCTGTTCCCAGTTCACCTTGATTCCTAAGATTACTCTTCCAATTTCATTGATCTCCTACAAGATATTGGGGATATGAAGATAAGGCAGAAACAGACCCTGCTCTCAAGCAATAGATTACATTCTCCTGAGAGCATGCAATATGTAAGGAAATAATCACTGAAGCTGCATTGGTTAAGCATTTACTATGTGCAGCCCACCTGGCACATCAGGAAGATCAGGTGACTTTGTAGCCACACAATGAGTGACAAAGGTGGGGTTCAAATCTCAGTTCTTGCTGAGCCTGGGTCCATGACTCTCTCAGTAGACTAGAACCTGAACATCCACAGCAAAACACAATATGGGCCTTCCCCTCAAATGGAGACTGGTAAACAAATACAAGGTCATATGTGAAGGGAGAAAATACTTATATTTGGGGATGGTTAGTGGGGAGACAAAGGATTCCCAGAAAAGCTGAACCTCGGAGGAAGCTAAGGATTCTACCAGGTAGGAGCAAGAAAGAAGTCGACTGCAGACTTGAGGGATAGCCCAGGCAAAGATGGGAGAAAGAGCTGAAATGCTGAGTTTGAGAACAAAAAGTCAACTCTTTTGGCAGGAAAAATATGTTTGTGAAGTAGAGTAATGAAGAATATGTCCGATGTTGCTCTTTTTAGCAGTAAGCTGATTCAGGTCAGTTCCAGTGGTCTTGTGAAAAAGAGAACCGTCTGCACCCAGAGAGAGGACTGTGGGAACTGAGGGTGGATCACAACATAACATTTTCACCCTTTTTTGTTGTTCTTCATTTGCTTTTTGTTTTCTTTCTCTTTTTTTCTTTTTGATCTGATTTTTCTTGTGCAGCATGATAGTTGTGGAAATGTGTATAGAAGAATTGTACATGTTTAACATGCATTGGATTACCTGTAGTCTAGGGGAAGGGCTGGGGAGAAGAAAGGGGAAAAAATGGAGCATAAGGTTTTGCAAAGGTGAATGTTGAAAATTATCTATGCATGTTTTGAAAATAAAAAGCTTTTATTAAAAATAAATTTTTAAATATAAAAAATAAAGGAAAAAAGAGAAATATGTCTGAAATTGGAGAGTAGAGATAGTTGATGAGTGCCAAACAAGAGAATATGTATTTCATCTTAAAGCTATCCAGGTGCCCCTGAATATTCCTGGGCTTTTTGAAGGGGATTTTTTGGCAATTGTGAGGAGAATGAATTGCAGAGGAAAGAGCCTGGAAGCAGGGAGACCAATTAAGAGGGTTTTGCCGTGGTCCAGATGAGAGGTAATGAGAAGCCAAACTCAGGCGATGACCATATGAAGAAGGAGAGGGACAGATGGGAATGATAAAATGACATACTGCATGTAAAAGAGCTTTTGAAAACAGAGTTTAAAGTGCTGCTCAGATAAAGGAGGTAGAAGGTTATAAAATAAAAACTTCAGTCATACCTGTCTATATAGAATCCACACGTAATGCCCCAGGGGCAAAGATGTAGTGCTAGAACAGACCTCAGAAATTAAGAGCAATTTGCATTTAGAAAATGGGTAACTGAGGCTCAGAGAAGGGAAGAGGCTTGCCTAAGATCACACAGGGAGCCAAGATGCAAACCTCCATCCTTTGATTCTTTATCTGGAGTATACATAAAGCCCAGAAACTATGATTTCATCAATATGGAAAATACTCATATGGAAAGTTCCTTTACTGCTGCCCAGTAGTAAGTCCTCTTTATCAGATGGTCTTGGAGAGTGATCTGGATCACACAGTGAGGATGTGTTAGAGGTGAAACTTGAACTCAGGTTTTGCTGACTCCAAGGGCAGCCCTTTCTCCACTATGCGTCACTGACTACATTTTTGTTCCAATGAATTGCTTGAATGAATCAGTTGGAGTGTGTGTGTGTGTGTGTGTGTGTGTGTGTGTGTGTGTCCTATTAAAGAGCTTTCAGAAAAAGCTCCTCCTTCAGGTAGAACATTAAGATAAGGAGTGATGTGACATCATATTGTTGACAGATTGATATTTAGATAAGTTATTGAAACATCCTGTTGTTGAATAAGAGCAACATAGGCACTTTTCCTGGAAAAAAATGGCCTTGGATATTGGATATATTCCCATATTGGATATATATGGTTGTCTGGGGTGCCCTGTTTGGAATTCTGTGATTTGAAGAGTGTGTTAATTGTAAAGGAGGCAGAAAAGCCAAATGCTCACTTTTATGGACTCCTGAGCACTCTGCAAATGGTGGGTTGGAGGGAGCATCCATTTCTACCCCTTCACTGGTGAGTGCCCCTAAAGAGGAGGGGGGGGTGTTCTGTTTCCCTACTGGTTTCCTTTCAAAATTGAGTACTCTTCCTCTGCAGTAAAAGAAAGTGGACAGGCCAGGTGGTCTCTTGGATCTCTTTCAGTTCTTTTGTCTTATAAGTCCTATGACCTGAAGATAAAACCGTGGCATTTCCCAGTCACCAAGTCATTTGCTTCTCACTCACTGGATGACCTCATGGGAGAAATCTCCCCAAAGTCCTCCTCTGATGCCTCAGTGAGATAATGGAGGTACTTCTGAGGTTTAGAAGGCTATGCCAGTGGAGATGCTCAATACATGTATAGATAACAACAAATTGGAAGGAAGAGGAAGCCCAGTAAATGATCAAGTTAAGACCCAATCAGGTCATGAGTGCCAAGAGCAGGAGGGATGAGTATAAAGTTTTATATTTAAGTGCAAAAAGTCGTCTCCAAAAGTATGAGATGGAAAAGGCATGGTTAGATGGCAATTTATCTGCAACAGGTCTAGGAGTAGCAGTGAAGCATAAGCTCAGTGGGAATTGCTATGTGATCTGGTGGCCAAACAAACTTTGGTGTCATCTTGGGCTACATTAAGAGGGGCAGAGCTTCCAGGAACAGAGATGTGAGAGCCCTCTTGTACTTTGTTCTCATCAGGCTTCATTTGGAATAGTGGATGCAGATATGGGTGCCATATTGTAGAAGAACCTTGATAAGCTCGATGGCATCAAGAAAAGGGCAACCAGTGTGGCGAAGGACCTTGAGCCCTTGATACATGAGGATCCGTTGAAGTAACTGGGGATTTTTTGCCTGGAGAAGAGAAAACTCCCAAGGTATGTGCTAACTGTATTCAAAGGCTGCGTTATAGAAGAAAGTTTAGGTTTCTTTGGTTTGTCCCCAAAGGGTAGAATTTAGAACATTTAAATGTAAGAGGTAAATTTCAGCTTTATGTGAGTGCAAAGACCTCCAGGTGGAAGGCTCTTCTTCTCTGGAAGTCTTTAAGCAAAGGCAGAATAAGGTTCCTTCCGAACTGCAAGTCTGTAATTATCTGTGAGAGTTTACCTATTCCTTCAGATATTTGCATCAGATAGCCTCAGTTCATGTGTAGACCACTGTCATCAATTTATAGAAATGAATTTTTATAGAGATGAATTATTACCTCTAAAGAATAGCTCATGGGTTAGAATGTTTGAAAGGGATCAGTGACATCAGTGACTTTGTGGGCGATGTCTTGACTTGGGTGTGAAGTGGATCAAAATGAGACACAAAATTATCAGTCTCACTATTTCTTCTGGAGTCATCGAAGTCTAGAGGCAAGACAAAAGTCAAGGCCATTGGCTGCAGGATGCACTGGATGACCTTGGCATCTTCAGTACCTGACCAAGCTCTAAAGTGTCCGCTTCAGCCACTTTTGTGGCTGTTGCAACAAACTGTTCTCATCCGCCCATTCTGCCAGGGGAAGTCTTCACAGGCTTGGTGTAGACACCCCCTAACTCACCAAGGGATTTAAGGCCCATCAGTTAGCCTCAACATGTTTGCCAAGATGGTTTCACTGAGATGTGACCACTGCACATCTTATAATCTTTTTAGAGTCATAGATGAGAGCTGGATGAAAAGGTGGCCAAAGGTAGATGAGCAACCCTGAAAAGGGCTCAGCAGCCCTCCCACCAGAGGTGCTAGTCCTCCCTGAGCACTCCAAACACAGCAGGGACTAGATTGTGAAAAGCACAAAATGCCAGAATTTATAGTCAGTTCAAAAGATCATAAGGAACAATTGGAGCTTAGGGGAAGGAGAGGGTAATGTACTTCTATCTTCCCTTTTGAAAAACTACTATGGCAGCTCTGGAGGATGGGTTGAAGTGAGGATAAAATATAGAATCCTGGTGCCTGGTAGGTGCTGCCTCTATGTTTCTCCAGCTTCCTTCCAGACTGAGCTCAGGTCCTACTCTCTGCCTACCCACAAAGTCCCTGCAAAGCTAAAACCTTCCCCTCGAAGATTGTCTTCAATTTACTCTGTGTAGAACATGTTGGTACATCATTATTTTCTGGTGGTTAGGAGGTAAACTTGGATAGCAGGGACTTGATTTTCGCCTTTCTTTATATCCTCAGCATTTAGCACAGTGCCTGGCACATAGTGAGTGTTTAATAAATGCTAGTTGATTGACTGGCTGAGGCAGAGTTCCTAGTCTACATCTACAGGGAGTGCCAGTTATAAGGAAACCTGTTCCTGACTCCGGAAGCTGTTAGCACCTCCTTGTTGAGATCTAATGTAGGGAGACCTGCTGTGGCCACTCAGAAATAATATATGAAAAATGAAGGGGAAGAAAGGATTATCCTTCATTTGTGAAAGAAATCAGAATGAATGGATGAATTAGAAAGCATTTATTAAACTCTCATCGTTTGCAAAACAGTGTGCCGAGGATACAAAGAAAAGGCAAGGTTCTCATTGTTACAGTTGATATTAGTGCTTTGAAGGTTGCAAGTGCTTTTCATATATTGTTTCATCTATGAGGTAAATGCTCTTGTTATCCCTTTCTACAGAAAAGGCACTGAGAGGGGTAAAAGGACTTAACCAAGACCATATGTGTCTGATTTCAAGTTTAACTCCCCAGCAATAAGGTAGGGGTTTAGGCAACTCGGTCCACACTCTCACCTCTGCTCACCAATGACACATTTCTTGACCACCCCAGGCCCCCAATTCAGACTTAGATATCTACTATGGGCAATGTTTCATAAATAATCTAACAGCTCAGAGATGCCCAACCATGACCAGTTCCCTAATGACAGAAATATCCAGATGAGGTAAGGGTTGAAGTAAGCTTAAACAAAAGTTATGGATTTGGAGAACAGGAAGAAGAAAATTCACAGAAAGTATTTCTAAAAAGCTTACTTAAGATCCCTGTTGCTTCCATTCCATTCCAGTATGGAAGCCATGCCATTTGAAGTATGGTAAATGCAAAAGACTTCCTCAGAACAGGAAGAGGAAGTAGTAGCTACACCCATGTTACTGAAATTCCCTGAAGGCAGACATACTCTGACAATGATCTCTATGGCATCCAGGATATGAATATCCTATCAGAAATGCCTTGGGCTTCTGAACATCCCTCCTCCCCCCCCCCCCACTGGGCATGGGCAGGGGCAGGAAACCCCACATTTCCCATTTCCTGTTCTTTTCATCTTGGCCTGGTAGATAATTTGAGGGTATCCATCAGCCCTCAGGAAAGGCCAGCTGTTTTTTGGGACCCATAAAGCAACTGACTGGTGAGACAGAACAGGTGGAGAGTAATCATGGATGAAAATAATCTAGTCTACAAAATAGCCACAGGAAACCAACCTGCTTGTAATGATGTAGCTTGTGAAAATGGACCAGGGATAATGGGACTTATTGGGACTCAGCCTGAAAAGGGGGAAAGACTAGAAAAGTCCTGCAGTTATGAAGAAGGCTAGTCATTCTGCTTGATAAATCATGGAAAACAATAATGCTTCATTATGCTAATGACAGACAGCTAAGGGGAAGGCACTTAGTGTGGGCTGAATTAATGAATTAGGCCTTGAGACATAGGCACTTTGGCTGGATGTCTCCCCTTTCTCATCCCTGCATCCCCATCCTTTCTTCAGCTTCAAAGATATTTGAAGGTAGGTTCTTGTGCACCCACCCATCCAGACCAAATCGTGCTAGCACCCACTTAATAATAGGGGAAGAGTGCACTGGCTGTCAGTCTCAGCTGCTGAAATGAGAACAAAGAAAAGATTGGATGGAAAATCAAATCGCTGCATGATTACACAAAGGAGAATGATGACATTGCCATGGAAACTGTAGAAGGAAACCCCAAATTGCCTTACAAATGTCACCCCTTTGCTGTGGTGTCTTTCTATACATCTGTATACATGTGTATATGTACATCTGTACAAAGTCTATTAAAATATTTAAATTAAACAAATAGTTGATATTAGCTCCTCTTCAAATATTTCATAGCCCATATTAAAGAAAAATGGAATGACAGTAAGTTTGGAGCTACTCATCATAGTAAGAATTCTCAGTGCAGAATCTGTTAAAAAGCTATTCTCTGTGCCAGTACTCAATCTGGAAAGATAAGTGGCTGGTGCACAAAGTGAGATAGAGGAGCTGATTGGCATGCGCCAATATGCGGGTTTCCTAGTGCCATCTAATTACCTTCTTAGCATTCAATATCCTTGGCTTCCTTTTGTCTGTTTCCAAACAGAATGAGTGCTATGCTAAAACAAGGAAATTGAGCACGGATATCCTTGGTTACACAACCTGTACTTGCTCATTAGCAAGTCAAAATAGCTTGACATTGAAAGGGCCACCAATTGTTAATTCCATCAACCTTTATGTGCATGGTGAAACAGCAAAGACACTCTATTAAACCCGTGAAATATGATTGTCAAGTTGACTGTCTTGCACATAGTGAACATTCACTCAGCTTTTGCTTAATAAATGAATTCAACAAATTGTTTTATGAAGCTCCTATGTATTCAAGGCACTGTGCTAAAGGTTAGACATACATACACAGCAGGAGAGCTCTTGCCCTCAAGGAGCTTATTTCCACTCTTAGAATTGCTATCTCCTACCAGTCTTCAGTATGAGGGCCACCAACATAAGGCCTTTACCAATTTTTCCTCCCCAATTCCAATGACCTCCGATTGTTAATATTTTCCCTGAAAAACAAAACAAAACAAAAACCCCAGCTCTTTACTATTTATTTGTGGTCCAGGATATTCCCAAGAATCTTGGGCTTACCTGCACTGACAGGCAGTTTTCAGTGTTTTGTGCTGCTGATAGTGAAGAAGATGAGCCCTTTCTTTACAGGGATGGATCTTCTCAATGATGGCTGCAAGGACCACACTAAAAGCATGGATGGTAGGTAATGGTGGGGAGGGGTTGGCCACTGCTGTTTCCAAAGCTTTTGGGTTAGGGTTCTGGCCTATCTCCATTGGGGTCTGAGATAAAATGGTGGTCAAGTTTGTGGCAGTGGTTTGATTCACACATGTCAAGTCTTGTCTCTCTGAGTTGCAGCTTCAGCTAAGCTTGCTTGAAGGGAAATGAAAGAAAATGAGTATGTGGTGAGAAAACATGCTTTGAACAGCCTCCCATCCCTCACACCCAGGTTGCCCACCCAAGCTTTGTTTGGTTTTGCTTAATAGGTGTTTCTCTGCTCTGAGTTCCACATGGGCACATGACAATGATGAGGTGTGGATCATGGCAGGAATATGGGTTGGTCTCCTAGTTCTCCAGAACACCAAGTTAGGGTGGTTCACAGCAAGAAATGCTACACAAAAGGCTATGATAAGAAAAGGCACTTTATTAAAGAGAGAGACACCAAGATATTCTCTTAGTGGACAATGTCAAAGAATTGCAAAGAGACATTTTCTCAGGACTTACTTTTATACAGAAACCAAACAATTTGGGTTTTGCATGCGAAAGGAACATAACTTGAGATAGGGTGTGGGAAAAGAGTCTTTCCCAGGAAATGTAGTTTTTGCATCCAAAAGGTGCATAATGTGTGGGAAGAGAGTCTTTCCCAGGGAATGTAGGTTTTGTATCCAAAAGGTGCATAATGTGTGGGAAGAGAATCTTTCCCAGGGAATGTAGATGCTCTTCTGGGCAAGGCTGTATTGTCCTCATCAACACCAGAAGCTCTTTTCCTTTCCAAAGACACTTGTCACCTCTCATTGAAAAATCCACAAACAACATTCGATAAATAATCTAGTAGCATGGAGAAGCTAACAAAGTCCATAATGATTGAAATGTCTACAGTAAGTGAGGTTGAGGAGTAAAATTAGGACTCGAGTAACTCTAGGAGCCTGGACTCAGGGTTTCTGGGCAGTGTTTGTTGCACACAATGTCTTTTCCCATCTTCTGGGAGGAAGATCGATCTTGGTATTGATTCACTTAATACTAACACCTGAAGACCTAAAATAATTGTCAAATAGTCTACGTCATCTCAACAAAGTAGAGAGACAGAGCTTCAGTATCCCTGTTCCTGGACACCCTTAGATGCTTAATAGTGTGTGTGGAGGCTCACCTATTTGTAGAGTTGTTTGAGAACCCTTAAAAATCTGTGGAAGTGAGAGCTACACAGTATTTTCTATGTTTGCATATTCAAATGAGGGTAATATCCTTTGTATATTGACCTCGGGTTAGCAAATAGAGATAGCAGGAGATTGTACAATGGGCCTCCTTCAAAGCAATGACGACAATAGCTTATACCCATGAGGATTTCAGCCAACATCCATTCGATCCCCCTCTTAATGCTCATATCACCCATTCAAGTCCCCCAAACAGAAAGAATTCTCCTTCTTCTATAAACAGAAAATTGATTGTGATAAAAAGAGCTTTTGATCAGAAGTGAACAATGAGGCAGGGAAGAGTCATCGAAAGGACCCCTGGTGGGACACCAACAACCAGAGATGAAGCCACGGAACCTGAGGTGACTGCCCACTTGTGGAGCTTAATGAATGTTCCACATGTGGAATGAACTGCATTGTCATCCTGGAAGCACTGAAAGAGACAGAGTGTGATTTGGGGCAACTGAGGAATGTGAATGTGGCCCCATAGAGCAACCATGAAATTCAAGACAGAAAGGTCATCCTAGAAGTTGGTACTGAGTCCCGTGAAGGCCAGAGCCATACACTTAAATGTGTATGCCTGCCTATAGGCTATCTTGGCGTAGCTCCCCTGTAGGATAAACTCATCATGTCCAAAACAGAATTCATTACCTTTCCCCCAAAATTAATGTTCTTCTAAACATTCTATAACTGGCAAGAGCACTACTATCCTTCCACTAAACTCAGTGAGATCCTCGTGCTTCATTCACTCTTACTCTGCATATTTCCATTTCACTGCTCAATCTTATCATTCCTATCTCTCTCACACTCATCCCCTTTTCTCCATTCCCATGGACGGACGGAAGGTCAGACCCCCCATGCCTGTCATGTGACAAACTTAGTGAAAATGCACAGCAGGAGCCCTTTTCTGGGAAAGGACTTCCTGGGTCAAAAGTGACAAAGCCCAAAACATAGATGAGAGAACTGCAGAACTAAATGAATGCAGTTCAATATATAAGATAGAGCTTAATTGTTCAAGTCATTAAATGATTGAATGATGTGTGTATAAGGGGGAGCACACACATGCATGTAGGAGTGAGGGAATCATATATGGCATATCAGCTGGTTGGTGGTTCTCTTTCTTTCTTTTTTTTTATTTAATAGCCTTTTATTTACATGATATATACATGGGTAATTTTACAGCATTAACAATTGCCAAACCTCTTGTTCCAATTTTTCACCTCTTACCCCCCCACCCCCTCCCCTAGATGGCAGGATGACCAGTAGATGTTAAATATATTAAAATATAAATTAGATACACAATAAGTATACCCGACCAAAACGTTATTTTGCTGTAGAAAAAGAATCAGACTCTGAAATATTGTACAGTTAGCTTGTGAAGGAAATCAAAAATGCAGGTGTGCATAAATATAGGGATTGGGAATTCAATGTAATGGTTTTTAGTCATCTCCCAGAGTTCTTTTTCTGGGCATAGCTAGTTCAGTTCATTACTGCTCCATTAGAAATGATTTGGTTGATCTCGTTGCTGAGGGTGGCCTGATCCATCAGAACTGGTCATCATATAGTATTGTTGTTGAAGTATATAATGATCACCTGGTCCTGCTCATTTCACTCAGCATCAGTTCATGTAAGTCTCTCCAGGCCTTTCTGAAATCATCCTGTTGGTCATTTCTTACAGAACAGTAATATTCCATAATATTCATATACCACAATTTATTCAGCCATTCTCCAACTGATGGACATCCATTCAGTTTCCAGTTTCTAGCCACTACAAAAAGGGCTGCCACAAACATTCGTGCACATACAGGTCCCTTTCCCTTCTTTATAATCTCTTTGGGATATAATCCCAGTAGTAACACTGCTGGATCAAAGGGTATGCACAGTTTGATAACTTTTTGAGCATAGTTCCAAACTACTCTCCAAAATGGTTGGATTCGTTCACAACTCCACCAACAATGCATCAATGTCCCAGTTTTCCCGCATCCCCTCCAACAATCATCATTATTTTTTCCTGTCATCTTAGCCAATCTGACAGGTGTGTAGTGGTATCTTAGAGTTGTCTTAATTTGCATTTCTCTGATTAATAATGACTTGGAGCATCTTTTCATATGACTAGAAATAGTTTCAATTTCTTCATCTGAGAATTGTCTGTTCATATCCTTTGACCATTTTTCAATTGGAGAATGGCTTGATTTTTTATAAATTAGAGTTAATTCTCTATATATTTTGGAAATGAGGCCTTTATCAGAACCTTTGACTGTAAAAATATTTTCCCAGTTTATTGCTTCCCTTCTAATCTTGTTCATTAGTTTTGTTTGTACAAAAACTTTTCAGTTTGGTATAATCGAAATTTTCTATTTTGTGATCAGTAATGATCTCTAGTTCTGCTTTGGTCATAAAGACCTTCCCCTTCCACAGGTCTGAGAGGTAAACTATCCTATGTTCCTCTAATTTATTAATAATTTCATTCTTTATGCCTAGGTCATGAACCCATTTTGACCTTATCTTGGTGTACGGCGTTAAGTATGGATCAATGCCTAGTTTCTGCCATATTAGTTTCCAATTTTCCCAGCAATTTTTATCAAACAGTAAGTTCTTATCCCAAAAGCTGGGATCTTTGGGTTTGTCAAAGACTAGGTTGCTATATTTGTTGACTGTTTTATCCCTTGAACGTAATCTATTCCACTGATCAACTAATCTATTCCTTAGCCAATACCAAATAGTTTTGGTAACTGCTGCTCTATAATATAATTTTAGATCTGGTACAGCTAAGCTGGTGGTTCTCTTTCAGTGGAGATGTTCATGATGAGTCTAGCTGACCATTTCTCAGGAATATCATAGACAAAGTTCATGCTTTGTGTAGGTAGAGCTGGATTAGTGAATCACTAGTGCCCTTCCCTTCCTTATCTATACTTTTGTGATGCTGTGATGAGAATGAAAAAATCAAATGTTAGTAATTTATAACATGATCTGACTATTTTTAAAATTTTTTTATTAAAACTTTTTTTCAGAACATATGCATGGATAATTTTTTAAGATTAGTCCTTGCAAAACCTTGTGTTCCCATTTCCCCCCCTTCTCCCCACCCCCGCTCCTAGATGACAAGTAGTCCAATATATGTTAAACATGGTAAAAATATATGTTAAATCCAATATAGGCATGTATATTTATACAATTCTCTTGCTGCACAAGAAAAACCAAATCAAAAAGGAAAAAATGAGAAAGAAAATGCCAGCAAACAACAAAAAGAATGAAAATACTATGTTGTGATCCACGCTCAGTTCCTGCAGACCTCTCTCTGAGTGTAGAGGGCTCTCCCCATCACAAGATCATTGGAAGTGGCCTGAATCACCTCACTGTTGAAAAGAGTTGCATCCATGAGAATTGATAATTGTAAAATCTTGTTGCAGTACAATGATCTCCTGGTTCTGCTCATTTCACTCAGCACCAGTTCATGCAAGTCTCTCCAGGCTTCTTTGAAATCCTCCTGCTGGTCATTTCTTATAGAATAATAATATGACCTGAATATTATTGATGATATTAGTAATCCTTTAATGGAAGGGTTGGTCTAGTTCTGCTATTTTCTTGGAGTAGAGCACTTCTAGTTCTTTAAACAGAAAAGATCTACTAGTATATTCACTAATTGGAGTCCTGTGTTTAGCTCCAGAGGGAGAAAGCATTGGTTAGCTTAAGTGAGACCCAGGTCATGGAGCCAACTGTCATTCTCTAAAAATATTGAGTTAACTTGAGTTCTTGTAGGAAATGGGGAACTTGTGAAATTCACACATACATTTTTTAATACAAGGACTTTTTCTCTCACTAATAAGGCATCAGTGATTTTACAGTGCTAGAAGCCCAGAAGTTGAGACAAACATGGTCCAGCTGAAACTGGAAATGTAAATAAGGTTCTGATGAATAAATGGCCTACTCAGGGCTCTCAGTTCGAGCTCAGTCTTTGGCCAGGTCCAATATAAGTAGTTAAAACCAAAAAAAAAAAAAGTTAAGCTGAGGCTATTTCAAAGAGAGAGAAAGCAGAGATGAATGACTGAAGAGTGAAAATTCCATCTTCTTACCCTTATATCTTCTGCGCCCTAAGCCCACAGTCTCCAATAATAACCATTCATTTGGTTCCTTTGGGAAGTATTAGAAGATACCAATTATTTTGTCCATGAAACTATTTAGATTTAATATCTAATTTTTTTTCACTCTATGACCATCAGATATGTGAAATCAACCATCTGTTAGTCCTTCTGTTGAGATATAGGAATATAGCCTCTTACATCCTGCCTCTACTCCATAAGAGGGAAAAAGATACATTTTTTAAGTATCTGATTCTTATAAAGCTTGTGTGCTGCAGCAAAGTAGATGAAAATGAGAGGGGCAGATCAATAGCCTTGAAAGGCCAGGAGGTAGATGTGATGTTCGTTAGGTTACAATATACGCAGCTATTTTTTCTTGCCTGAGTTATGAGGTTTTAAACCATAAAATGTATTCTGGTCACATATAGTATATGCCAAATTGATTTCTTACCCCAAAAGTTGTGTCAACAATTAAAAAATGAGAAATAAGCAGGCCTTTGTGGCCTTCACAACTCCATCCAGAGCCTGGCTCCTAATACTAAGTATCACTGACATTTTTCTGACAATATTTCTGGGCTTGGGGGACTGATTCAGCAGTGATAAGGTCAGCTGGGCAATCGTTTTGTTGCCCAAAGTGCCAGATTGGTGGAGCTTATCACTGGGGAGGAGAAGAATGTCTTGACATACTCTCTCCTCCCTTCCCTCCCTGACCACTGATTTCCTTTATTGCTTCCAGCCCCAATCCAAGCAAAATTGCTTGGTCTCCCTCAGGGCCTTATAATAGTATTGAATCACCTAAAATACATTAGACTGCTCTTCATATACAGTTCAACCAAACTAGCTTTCTTGTTACTCAATAGGGTCTTATGGCCCCTTACTTTTGTATCTCTGATGAGACTGACCTCTACACCTAGAAGACTTTGGTTCCTCATGTGTGGCTTTGGGAATCTGCAACTCCTTTTTCTCACTTTCTACCAGAGGACTTTCCCAGTTATCCCAGTTGCTAATACCCTCATCAGCCTGAAATGATTTGTGTAGTGTGTGTGTGTATGTGTTTGTGTGTACGCGCGCGCGTGTGTGTGTGTGTATGTGACAAGTTCTGTCAGGTAGGAGTCCTGCTTCCTAAGGACTAGTCTGGCTCTCTAAGACTGATCACTTGATGACAGATCTTTGGTGTGGCCATCCATTCATGAATGACATGGGCTTCTCCTTGTTTGTTGAGACTCTGAATGTTAGAACCTTGGCTGGTGACTGGTGAGGGAATGTGGAACTGAAGAAGGTGGGTTGATAATGTCAACATTCTCTCTGTACTAAAGGGATGAAAAGAAATTAAGGAAGATTCAGTTAAATGGAGGGAATGTTTGCCAACTCTCCCAGGAAAGACAAAGAAAGGAATCTATGAAATTGGTTTTATCAATTGTCCAAGTGAAGCAAGCCCTGTAATTTAAAGAGATGGTTGGTCATTCGTGCCAGTGCTTAGGATAAACATTTGCAAAATGACAAGCACAGAAAAATATCTCCCCCAAACAAAATAAATAATGTTTTAACCAATAGGAAATGACTCCTTAATAATGTGATAGACATTCATAAATCGCCTTTCTGCAAAGAAAACCCACCAGCTTCTTAGAGCAAAGATGAAAGTTAATATAAATCTAGAAGGAAGAAAAATAGAGAAACAAGTTATGGGATACAACATAAACAAGTAAATCCTGACTTACTCCAACAAGTGATGCTATTTGAAAGAATCTTGCTGCACCCGCTATCCAGAAAAGAGCAGGAGGATGAAGAATGATGTGCTCAGACTATGACAAAGTGAACGATTTCTATGGTTTTCACCCAGGCTACCACATAGTGAACAATTTCCATGGTACTTTAACAAATAACAAAGTGATTTGTATTTATGAACTCATTTGACATATAGTAGACAAGTTGTAGAACATATCCATTGGTATATATATTGGGAAGAGGTGATACAAATTGATAATCAATTGGATCTAGAATTAAACAGACTAAAGAGGGCAGACCATTAGAAAATTACAAAGTTACTTTAATGACCTCATACTTAGAGGAAAAAAGGCCTATATTTGATAATACTACTAATACCATATGTAAAAATAATTTACTAGTGGAGGCAGGTAAATGGATCAGTGGATAGAGAACCAGGCCTGGTGTCAGGAGGACTTGAGTTCAAATCAGGGCCCAGACACTTACTAGCTATGTGACCTGAGATAAGTCACTTCACTCTGCCTTACTTTGCTCATCTGTCAAATGAGCTGAAGAAATTTATGGCAAACTACTCCAGTATCTCTGCCAAGAAAACCCCAAAAGGGGTCACAAAGAATCAGACACAACTGAAATGACTGAACAACAAAATCTACCAGTGGTGGTATGTAGTTTGGGGATATGAAATATAATAATCTCTGAAGTGTAAAGGTTTCTCACACAGAGGACAATGGAGAAACACATGACATTTCCCCCTTTTTGATCTGATTTTTCTTGTGCAGCATGATAAATATGGAAACACGTATAGTAGAATTGCACATGTTAAACCTATGTTGGATTACTTACTGTCTAGGGGAGGTTGTGGGGGGAAGGGAGGGAGAAAAAATTTTGGAACACAGGGCTTTGCAAGGGTGAATGTTGAAAACTATCTTCACATGCACCTTGAAAATAAAAAGCTATTATTAAAAAAAGAAAAGAGTAAATAATAAGCTATTATGAGAACAAATAATACTTGGTTCAAGAAAAGTACAATAATATGTTCATATTTTATTTTTATAAAAAAATGAAGCAAAAACACAGTATTGAATGAAGTACTAAAATGTTAATAAGTAAATAAGTAAGTAAGTAAGTAAATAAATAAATAAATAAGAAGCCAAATCAGGGACTTCAAAGAAGAGCTGCAGGAAATGATGCTGGTAAGGAAAGGTCCAACCCAACAGAAAAGGGCTGCTCATCTTGGCTTCAGGGGGTCTATTGCTGTCTCTGAGATGTCAGGGGAAGGTAAGGCAGATCCCAGCCTATTCTGTAGATCTTGGTAGGAAACTGATATGGTGAGTGGTTATCAAGCGTTGGGATATTTATTGCATGATGTAGGAGAAACTTCAAGACAAAGGCAGTCCAGGCTGGGCAGTCCATAGCTGGGCTCTGTTCTGGATCACAGGGCAAAATCTCCAAATCAGTGTGACCACAGATTCAGTTGAATATTGGTGTAGAGATTTGTAGTTGCTTTTCTCTGAGCAAGGTTTTTCCCCTCCTAGAATGTAAGCTTCTTGAGAACAGGGACTCTATTTATATTCTCAATTCCCAGCATAGCCCTTGGCATTTAGTAGCCACTTAAATGCTGGAGGAATTGAAACTTTCCCTGTCCCTTTCCCCTCCCAGTGGAACTTGCACGTTAAGAAGAGTCTCCTGGGGACATCTGGCTTCAGGCCACAGGGATGATTCTATAATGGGGGCGTTTGGGGTACTTCCGGCAAGAGATATCTTTGCAGAGGAGACCCATTTAACAGAGCCCCTCACATGGCACCATGTAAGTAACTAAGTCAGCTGAGGATGGACTGGAAATCTTACATCATTTTCTCTTCCTTCCCACTAATTGATTTTGAAGTGAATAATGATAACAGCCTCTCACATTTTTATAACCTTTGGGATTTTCAAAGCATTTTATTATCCATTATCTCATTTGAATGAATGAATAAACATTTGTCAAGTGCTTACATACAACACTGTGCTAAACTCTGGAGATATAAATAGGAAAGCAAGAGAGCCCCTGCCCTCAAGGACTTTCCATTCCAAGGAAGAGATTGTATGTATAGGGAAGACTTTAGATAGAAAAGTCAGAGAGAATGGGGACTGCAGTAACAGGGTGATTGTTCCCAGAGGGAAAGGTATTGAATCACTGATCATATACCAGTATGGGAAGGGAGATTACTCACATAGCAGATGGTTAGCAAAGGATCTCTACAATAACCCTTTGCCAACCATCTGCTGGGTAAATAACCTCCCCACCTGCACAAATCTGTGAGGGAGGCAGGCAGGCAGAGCAGAAGTTAAACATCCCTACTTAATTGCTGAAGAAAACTGAAATTTGGGGAGATTAAGTGACTTGTCCACTATCTCATAGCTAGTGAGTAGATAAACTGGGCTGTAAATTCTGTGTGCTTCCCACTATACCCCATTGGAGGCCACATCTCTAGCATGTAATTGAACTGCCACTGAGCCTTGGCTTTCTGATTCCATACTCTGCCCTTTCCACTGTAGTACCCTGTTTCTTTTTTAGCTTAGGTAGGCCAAGAATATTTGTGAAAGCACACTTAAAATGTAATGAGGTAAGAAACAGTAGACTGGGTAATGGGTTTTCAAGAGGTAGCCCCCAAATCCCTAATGGTGATTTGATTTAGTTGGTTACTTGTACATAGACACTGGGTTTCGAAGATCATATAAAACAGTTATATCCTGCATAGGGCAAATGGCATCTTGAATAGGATAGGGAATCATGCTTCCTCTATCCTAAAAGAGTCAATATTGTCTAAAGTGTACACTAAGAGATTCAATGGAAGAGCCATGGACTTGGAGTCAGGGAGACTTGGCTTCAAGTCTTGCCCCAGAGACTTGCTATTGTATGAATTTGGGCAACTCACTTAAACTCTGGGAGCCTCAGTTTCCTCATCTATAAAATGAAGATATTAGATTTAATCTCTAAACTCCCTTTTAGCTTGAAATCTGCAATCCTAGCATCCCTTGTGCCACCTCCAGGGGCCTGTTGCCAAGCTACCTATCACCTAAATACATCTTCCCCTCCAGCCATTATCTGAGTGAGAGCTGGACTGTCTGGTAAATGGGCCCCTCTCTCTTTTTAAGGGGCTATCTCTATAGTCAGACTCTCCTGTGTTCTACTACCATACTCCTCTCCCCTCCTCCAAACACAATTATTGCTCTGTTATGTATCCCCTGCAAAAATGAAATAGAAACATCGCTTTGGTGGTGGAAGAGACCCTAGGATTTATCTCATCCTTTACAAATGAAGAAATGGGTATTGTGCGGGGAGGGCACTTTCTCAAGGTCACCTAGAGAGTTAGTGACTGGGATTTGAACTCACATACCTTGACTCCTGATCATGAGAGTCATTCATTCCATTGGTTCCAGTTCTACATCTCCTTCCTGTCCCAGGAAAACTGATTTCACCATAGACTTCAGAAGAATGGACTCAGTTCTTGCCCCTTCCATTTATTCTTCCTCAAATATGTTCTCAGAGCTCTATCTCTGGCTGGCTGATGGCCCAAGACTATCTCTTCTTAGCTTCAGAAATTTAGCAAGATTACAGCCCAAAGGGGTTATGGAAATTGGAGCTTTCTCGCCTGCTGCTCAAGAATGCAGAACTGAAGTTGGCAAAGTGTGGAATAAACATTCCTTCCTGCGTCCCACTAATTATTTTTCCAGGGCTGGGATAAATACTTAGGACTGTGTATAAGCCATGAAAAACTTGGGCATCTTTTTGTTGTTTCTCTGCAGACTGGTTTTCAGTCCCACTGCCAAAAGCAGGATCTGCCTTAGGAAATGACCACATCAGGACAGCCAAGCTTTAGAGATAGCACCTTGAAAGGCCTAATGTTTTATTTATCTCAGCAAGATCTAGAGGAGAAAGAGAACGTCAAGGTCCCCCACACCCCCTCATTTTACAGATGAGAAAATTGAGGTCTAGACAAGCCTAGTGACTTGCCTGCAGTAACACAGGAAGTAGTAGGAGCATGATTTGAAGCCAGGTCCTCTCACTCCCTGCTTTATTAACTGTACTGAGCTATCCACTAGCCCCGATACTTACCTTGTGGGGGCCACTTGGCCCTGTCCCAGCCCCTTACACCTTCTTCCATCATAACTGAACTTTCCAGCATCCATTTCTTTCAAGACTCAGCTCTCTGCTTAGAAAAAGAAGAATCTGGAAAGCCTGCCAAGCTTAGATAACCTTTTGTATTTTCATACAAACCTTTTGGGTACTAAAAAAGGTGAAAATTTTGATTACTTCAAAGCTTCTTTCTGTAATCCTATGAAATCACAGGCTTTTTCTAGTTGCCTTCTCTGCCTCTTTTTACACCAAACAGTGCATGAGACCTAGATACATGGAAGAAGGAAAAAAGCTCTGGCCTTCCAGCAAACCTAGGTTTGAATCACTACTCTGATATCCTTCCCTAAGCCCCAGTGTCCTCATCTAAAAAATGGGAATAACATTGTTAGCACTTAGCCCCCCAGGGTGATTGTGCAGAAAGTGATTTTAAATTGAGAAGGGGGAGAGGAAATAAAATCATAATAATTTAAAAATAGAATAGAATAGTTTTATAAGACTAAGGACTAGGAGAAAAAAGTGATTTGTAAACTGAAAATAAGTTACTTTCACGATCTCTACTGCATTGAGAATGCAGCACATGCGTGAGAATTGATTTTCCAATTTGCCATGCGTCTGTATCTTTTTAAAAGACAAAATAGAACACTGCCATGATAAATGCATGCTGAAATCACTTGGCTCCACCCTTTGGGAATGCTGGGTAACCCTTTCCTGATGTTACAAATTTCATGTTATTATAGATGAGGTAGATGGGAAAATTGACTGAATGTGGGTTCCATGTAAGCCCCTCTCCCTAAAAAAGGAAAAGAATTCAAAGTTATTTGTGAAGTTCTACTTTTTAATTAAGAGGACTAGATTTGGAGCCAGGAAAACATCAGTTCAAATCTTGCCTCTGAGACTTACTAGCTGTGTGATTCCAAGTAAGCCAATTGATCACCTTTTTTAGATCTGTAGAAACGTGATAATAATGGTACTTCTCTTACATACCTCATACAGTAGTTATGAGGCTCATATGAGATGATGTGGGTGAAATGCTTTCTCAGGTACATAGCATATTGAACATTTGGGCTGCCACCATCGTCAGCATCAACTTTGGTGTTCAGATTGAAGCGATCCTGGGATGAGTCTCTAGCCTGCTATTATTTTATTTTTAATGGTCCTCAGCACACTGCAGAGGTGGTTACAGCAACTGCTACTATTTATATTGAATAAATGTATTTGAGTGAAAGGCTGTTCTCTCTAGGCTCATTGACAGCATCCTGGGTACCTCTCCATTAGCAGACAGGATAGCATAACGACAAGCACCTTATTTTGTCATCATATGATTTTGGTTTCCTCTGCAAAGTATCTGTATTTTATAAGCTTTTTGTTCCGTGTAGTTTGGATATAATGAGTATTGGGGAATGATTATATCTATCAAAAACATTGAAGTTTTTGTAATTCAATGGTGTATCTGGGAAGTTATAAACAATTTGGTCTGTAATAATGGTCTGATTTTAGTATGGTTCATTTGTTGAGTTTTCTAGGGTGTTTTGAAGTCTGTATAGTATATGGGTTTATCAACATTGATCCAAGAGAGGCAGTGAGCTTCTTATGTATATTTCTAGCCACCAGGTTATGTTTCGCTAAATATTCAGTAGATATTCAATGTTTGCATTCTCCTTTTGCACTGTTGCACTGTCTCCATTATTTCTTTATACCTCCTCTGTACCTATATTATATGTACTATTACCATGAGCTTTTCAAGAGTAGTAACTATCATTTGCATTTCTTTGTATCCCTGGCACTTAGCACTGTGAACATAATTAGTGTATAATAGCAAATTATCTGCTTAATATGTGGCTGTAGCTTCTCTGCAAAGAGTTAATATTTCTGTGTCAAAATTCTTTAGAAACGTTGATCTATAGTTTTCTTTCTCTGCTTTAACTCTCCCTGGTACAGGTAGGAAGACTACATTTGTATCCTAAAATGAGTTTGGCAGGATCCCTTTTTTATTTTTGCAAATAATTTAAGAATGGAATTGTTATTCATCTTAGTTTATGAAGAGGACCAGTGACATTGTGGGATGTTATCTTGATTTGCACATGAACTGGATTTAAGTGAAGTAGAACTGCACAAAATCACCAGCTTTATTTTCTCTTCCTGAGTCATCAAAGTCCAGTTTTTCACCTTCTTGAGGTAAACATAGCCTTGACTCAGTGACAGGTTTAAGGCCTTTGGTTATCTTCAGACTGGTTTAACCAGTCTGCTAAATTGGTTTAGTGAGGTGTGACTGCTACAATTTGGAGTCACAGATGAGAGTTGGGTTGAGCTGGCCACCAAAGGTGGATGAGCAGCCCTGGAAAGGTTGGCAAGTCCTCACACCAGAGGTACTAGTGCTCCCTGAATACTCCATACAGCACAGTAATATTGGAATTAGTTGTTCTTTGAAATATAAGAGAGTATTCACTTAAAATTTCATTGGGTCCTGAATTTAAAAAAATTCTATGTAAATTCCTTTTAACTGCTCTAATAATGATAACGTTCTTGTGAATTGCATGTGTCATCTTCCCATATAGAAATATAAACAGTTTAACAGTTTAACTTTATTCAGTCCCTTATTTATCTTGCATGTTTACCTTTTCATGATTCTCTTGAGTCTTGTGTTTTAATGTCAGATTTTCTATACAGTTCTGGTCTTTTCATCAGAAATTCTTGAAAGTATGCTCTTTCATTAAATATACATTTTCCCCTGAAAGATTATACTCATTTTTTCTGTGTAGGGTATTCTTGCTTGTAATCCTAGCTCTTTTGCCTTCCAGAATATAATATTCCAAGACCTCTAGTCATATAATATAGAAACTGCTAAATCTTGTGTAATCTTTACAGTATTTGAATTGTTTCTTTCTGGCCATTGAAGTATTTTCTCTTTGACCTGTGAACCCTGAAATTTGACCACAATATTCCAAGGAGTTTTCATTTTGGGATCTCTCTCAGGAAATGATTGGTGGGTTCTTTCAATTTCTATCTTATCCTCTGGATTTAGAATATCAGGGCAGTTTTTTCTTGGTAATTAAAAAAATATATGATGTCTGGACTCTTTGTTTTTAATCATGGTTTTTAGGTAATGCAATAATTCTTTAGTTATCTCTCCTTAATCTATTTTCCAGGTCAGTTGTTTTTTGTTAAGATATTTCACATTTTCTTCTATTTTTAAAAATTCTGTTGACTTTATTTCACTGTTACTTGTTATCTCACCTGCCCAATTCCAATTTTAAGGATTTTTTTAGTGAGCTTTTGTGTATCTTTTTTCCCATCTGGCCTATTCTTTTTAAAGTGTTTGTTTTTCTTCAATGAATTTTTGTGCCTCTTTTAAACATTGAGTCAATTCTGTTTTTTTTTTTAAATAATAATAGCTTTTTTCAAAATACATGCAAAGATAGTTTTCAACATTCACTTTGTAAAACCTTGTATTCCAAATTTTTGTTCCTCCCTTCCTATCTTCCCCTTTCCCTAGATAACAAGTAATCCAATATAGGTTAAATATGTGCAATTCTAAATTTATGTCTACATTTATCATGCTGCTCAATAAAAATCAGATCAAAAGGGGAAAAATAAGAAAGAAAAAAACAAGCAAGCAAACAACAACAAAAAGATGAAAATACTATGTTGTGATCCACATTCAGTCTCCTTGGTTTTCTCATTGGATGCAGATGATTCTTTCCATCACAAGTTTGTTGGAATTAAGCTAAATCATGTCATTGTTGAAAAGAGCCAAGATTATCATATAATCTTGTTGTTGCTGTGTACATTGTTCTCTTGGTTCTACTCATTTCACTCAGCATCAGTTCCTATAAGTCTCTCCAGGCCTTTCTGCAATCCTCCTCCTGATCGTTTCTTATAGAACAATAATATTCCATTACATTCATATACCATAATTCATTCAGCCATTCCCCAACTAATGGGCACCACACAGTTTCCAGTTCCCTGCCACTACAAAAAGGGCTGCTGTAAACATTGTTGCACATGTGGGTCCTTTCCCCCTTTTATAATCTCTTTGGAATACAGACTCAGTAGAGACACTTCTGTATGCACAATTTGGTAGTCCTTTGGGATTGCTTTCTGCTTTCCACTCAGCACTGGATTGCTATGTGTGTGACCTTGTATATATCATCTCCTTTCCCTGGGCCTCACTTAATCTTATCAATAAAATGACATTAAATTTGGTTGCGTCAGTATAAATTCTCTATTTTTCTCCTCCTATTAAATGAGGTTCCAATAGAATTCACTGTCTTGTTGCACATAGTTCCAAATTGCTCTCCAGAATGGTTGGATCAGCTCAAAACTCTATCAAAAATGCATTAGTGCCCACTTTTCCCATATCCTCTCCAACATTTATCATTATCTTTCTTACCCAATTTGAGAGGTGTGTAGTGGTATCTCAGAGTTGTATTAATTAACATTTCTCTAATCAGTAGTGATTTAGAGTATTTTTTCATATGACTAGAAATGGTTTCAATTTTTTCATCTGAAAATTCTTCATATCCTTTGGCCATTTATCAATTGGAGAATGGCATATATTTTAGAAATAAAGACTTTATCAGAAACCTTGGGTATAAAAATTTGCCCCCAGTTTTCAGCTTCCCTTCTAACCTTGGCTGCATTGGCTTGGCTGCATTGGTTTTGATTGTACAAAACCTTTTTAACTTAATATAATAAAAATTACCTATTTTGTTTTCAATAATGTACTCTAGTTCTTCTTTGGTCACAAATGCCTCCCTTGTCCACAAATCTGAGAGGTAAACTATCCTTTGTTCTTTTAATTTCCTCAAAATATCACCCTTCATGTCTAAATTGTGAACCCATTTTGACCTTATCTTGGTATAGGGTATTAGGTGTTGGCCAGTGTTGTCCCACCCCAGTGCTAAAGATCTGTTTTGTCAGTCTCCTCAGTTGCCTCAGACTGGAAAGATGTCTCATTCTGATCTTTTGTTGATTCTGCTGCTTTAGAATTTGATTCGAGGTGTTATTTTTAAAGTTGTTTGCAGGGGAATGTTAGAAAAGTTCAGCTGGATAGCTGCCTCAAATTCGCCATCTGCCTTTGCCTCATTTTCAAGGTACTTTTGTCTCCGCACCTTCATGTCATTTGTTCTTCAGACTGCTTACCTGGCTTTGGCCTACTACTCTAGCTGAACTTGTGAATGCTGCTTGATTTTAGTCTTCTAATTTCTGGCTTGATTTGACACACTTCTCGTTCATCATTTCTGGTTTCCATGGATTTTTTTTTCAGTCTAACCAATTGTGTCCATTCACTCCTGCTCATTGATTCCAGACTTGACTTTAGAACTCCCAGAACACTGAATTCTGTTTATGACCCACATAAAAGGGAAAATGTGCTATCCTGGTCTGCTGTGGTGTGCCATTTCTACAAGGGAATTGAAGGGACAGAAGAAGCCTTTATAAATGGATCACTATGCTCTTATATTCTTCTAAGTATTTTTCATTTTACATAATTTTGTTAAAACATGAGAAAATAAAAACATCAGTCCTTCAATCAACTTATCATTTCAGTGTGAACCAGTTCCCCCAGCCCAGTAATGAACGTCCACTTATGGAACATAACATCATCACCTTTGCTTGTAAGTGTTTTCAAGATGGGGCTGAAGACAGAATATAGAAACTCAAAATTATGCAGCCTGAATTTGATGACTTTTCTTGTGGTTCTCATCTTCTACCATTGCCTGCATTTCCTCACGGTCATTCACTGCTCCCTTGATCCACTGTCTCCGGAAGGTTACCATTTTTGGCATTCCAGGGAGAAGTTGTCTCCAAGGTTCGTGCAGTAGATTCTTGATTTGATCTTCCTAGCACAAGATCCCATGCTCTTGGGGCAAGGAAAAGGAAATAGTTTGGTAGCCAGTATTGGTGGGCCAGGCATTTGATGAGATCTTCTTGCTGGATTTTATTTTGGAAAAATGTCTCATATATTGACTTTATTTCCAGAGCTCTCTACAGGGAAGTTACAGCTTTCTGCTTTGTGTTCCTGGGATTCTCTTGACTCTACATGTTCCTAATGAAACTTGACTTCTGCTTTCCATTCAGCCACTGGATTGTATCTGACCCTGTATAGATCATTTCCTTTCTCTGGGTCTCAGTTACCCTATATATAAAATAAATAAAAATCCTCCTATTGGATGAGATTCTGCTAGAATTCACTGATTTGTTGCACAAGTGCAATCTTTAGGTGAACAAAAAAGAGGGGAGAATGGGTACCAGTGCCACCAGAATCCCACTCTAACTGCAGCATGCAACATTATTAATGAAGTACAACACCAAGCTGTGCATCTTCCTTGAGGGTATGTTTGCTCAGAAGAGAAGGTGGTTTGGGCTGGTAGCTGGACAGAGTGCTAGGAGAAGCCAATAACTGGCCAAGACTGGGCAGGATGCTTCCAGCACATTGAAGGGATCTCTAGTGGGGAACTCCCTAGAGGCCCCCTCTTCCTAGTCTGAAAAGGTGATATTCATGCAAGATGGGAAGGTATGCCAACTTGGACAACTCTGTTGAGATATTTTTGTGGAAGATGCCTCTGACTGCCCAGACTGATCCTAAGTTCCCCTATCTCAATGGGTGAGTCATCATGGGTCTTACAAGGCTAATTGCCCAAATCTGAATCCCTTTTGGAATCTTGTAGCTTGTGTGGCTGAAGCCCTGGGAGTTATGAACTGAGAGGCAGAAAATGTAGTTTTTCTTTTCCTCTTGGCCCCAGCTTGCTATGTGATCTTGGGCATGTCATTTCTGTTCTCTGGACCCTGCTTGCCCACATTCATCACATGATAATAAACTTAATCACCTCAAAGAGCCTTCTTAATTTTATGTTTATGAAATATTAGATCAAGAAGCTAGTTGCAAACTGAGTCAGGCTCCCCCTTCCCTTTTCAAGCAAGAATGTGTTTGATTGCAAAACTGCTTCATGGGGCTTGGATAACAATCCTCGTAATCCTGTCTGTTTAGCAGCTATAACATTTCAGTAGGAGGTATACCTTTATTGTGGCTTTGGAATATATAATTAGGATTAGAACATGCTGCCCCTGATTACCATAGAATTGCCCTGAAATTTCTCCTCAAACCTTATTCACTTTTCAAAGTATTTCTCTCTTCTTTTCTTAATGAAAGAAACAGACAGACAGACACAGAGAGGGGAATAGCAATCCTTTTTTTTTTTTCTTTTTTGGTTCATTTACGAAGAGGAAACATTGCAAATCAGAACAAGTGGTGTACGATGAACCCCTCTTCTCCCTGAGAAACCAGAACTTATTAATAGACCATCACACATTTTAATGAAATATGTTTTTCTAGCTGAAATTTAAATAGTCTTTTGGGCACCAGATATTTCCCCAATCTATGGTAATTTCCAGTCCATTCCTTTGGCAGGATTTATGTCCCTTGGATTAGAGAAGGTCGGGCTATGCTGAGTTTCGATCGAATTCTGATTAGGTACACTGGCCTGAGCAGCTGAACCAAAGCAGCTTCTTGAGGCTACTCGATCTATAAGTGTTTGTTTTCTTCAGTAGTGGAGTCCAGCTTTCGCCTCTGGATGGCAGAGATCATTTCTCATCATGCTGCTTGCAAAGTGCTTCCAAGCTTGCCTTCTGGATTTTAAAGCAAAAACTCAAGCAATGGTGCTAATTTGCTTTTTTGAGAAGGGAGAGAGCTCATCAAATGACTTCTGGGCCTTGTACAAGAAACAACCTTCTTTCTTAGAGACCTATATCTTCTGGGCAGAAAATGGAAGTTTTACAAAGACACTTATTTTCTTTTTTTTTTTTTTTTTTTAATTTATTTATTTATTTTTTTATTTAATAGCCTTTTATTTACAGGATATATACATGGGTAACTTTACAGCATTAACAATTGCCAAACCTCTTGTTCCAATTTTTCACCTCTTACCCCCCCCCCTCCCCTAAATGGCAGGATGACCAGTAGATGTTAAATATATTAAAATATAACTTAGATACACAATAAGTATACATGACCAAAACATTATTTTGCTGTACAAAAGAATCAGACTCTGAATTATTGTACAATTAGCTTGTGAAGGAAATCAAAATGCAGGTGTGCATAAATATAGGGATTGGAATTCAATGTAATGGTTTTTAGTCATCTCCCAGAGTTCTTTTTCTGGGTATAGCTAGTTCAGTTCATTACTGCTCCATTAGAAATGATTTGGTTGATCTTGTTGCTGAGGATGGCCTGATCCATCAGAACTGGTCATCATCTAGTATTGTTGTGAAGTATATAATGATCTCCTGGTCCTGCTCATTTCACTCAGCATCAGTTCGTGTAAGTCTCTCCAGGCCTTTCTGAAATGATCCTGTTGGTCATTTCTTACAGAACAGTAATATTCCATAATTTTCATATACCACAATTTATTCAGCCATTCTCCAACTGATGGACATCCATTCAGTTTCCAGTTTCTAGCCACTACAAAAAGGACTGCCACAAACATTCGTGCACATACAGGTCCCTTTCCCTTCTTTATAATCTCTTTGGGATATAATCCCAGTAGTAACACTGCTGGATCAAAGGGTATGCACAGTTTGATAACTTTTTGAGCATAGCTCCAAACTACTCTCCAAAATGGTTGGATTCGTTCACAACTCCACCAACAATGCATCAATGTCCCAGTTTTCCCACATCCCCTCCAACAATCATCATTATTTTTTCCTGTCATCTTAGCCAATCTGACAGGTGTGTAGTGGTATCTTAGAGTTGAAAGACACTTATTTTCTAACAAAGTTCAGTTCAAGCTTAGTTCAGTATTTGTTGGCCTCCTGAGGTGAGGTGAATGTTTTGACATTAGGGGAGGCTTTTTATAGCCCACATCTGGGTATTTGTGTTTGACAGGCCGTCCTACTCAGTAGGAATGGTCTTGAATGTCTGCTTTCCCTCATTATAGAATCCTCCACTGTATTCTTCACATTGAGATGGTCATTCATCAGCCTTGATTACCGTGATCCAAATCTAAAAAGCAGTTGGCACCTCCCATTACCTGTGTCCTTCCTCAGACAAAACCCATCAGTCCTGTCTGGAACTCCTTGGGAGCCTGAGTATGTTGACTACTGAAGGGACTACACTAACAGACTAACGTTAACTTGTGATTCCATTCCCCAAAGCAAGCTTGCCCTTTTGACAATATGGTGAAGTGGATAGTGTTCACTTTGCTGCCCTCTCTAGTACCTCATTCTCCTACCCTTCCTTCTATCAAAATCTCCTCAGTTGCCAAATGGAAATGCAATAATAAACTAATTCACACCAAGGTACAAATGACTCATAACACTATCGCCCCTCCTTAGAACTGTTCCATTTTAATAGGGTTAATTTAACCCAAAGGCATATGTTTCAGGATTCTAACAGGCCCTCCTAGAGGCTCCCAAACTTTTTCAATGGTTTGCCCCGAGTTTTGTAGAGGTCAGAGGACTAGGCATTCCCCCCCCATCCCCAAGCCACCAGAGCCTATTGCAGTAGGCAGTAAAAGCTGAGGACTGACTGGCTGACTGATCTCTGGTGATTATAAATCTAGTTGTTCTGCAGTCCTGGAGAAAAAGACATTATGAGAATAAAGGACAGATACAGATCTGCGTCAGAAAGGTCCTTCCAGAACTTCCTGGCTGGAAGACAATATAGTATGTGTTGGGGAAAGGGGAAGGAGGAAGAAAGGGAGAAATATGGTCTGAAAGTAAGACAGTCATAGCCATGGGAGCAGGAACCTATTCCCTTCAGGGGTTTCCAGGGCTGGGATGGGGTGGGGAGCTTCCAGCACCAGTGTTTTTCCAGTGCTATGGAGGAATTCTGTATAGCTGTTGAGCAAGGTTATTGACAGTGGGGAGCAAAAGCTTAGCCCTCATCTGTAGGCATTTGAGGTCTGCTTGACTTCAGATAAGACATTGGCATTCCAGACTTTGCGGCAGAATGCAAATCATCTCCGAGGAAGAGCAATAAACAAATATGTGTATGCTGGGGAGGGAAGGATTCAATATTAATTAGCAATAGGCCATCAATATCCAGGAGTCAGCAGCCATATTTTGGTCTCACATCTCCTTTGGATGATAGGTGGCTGGAAGCATTCCAAATATCTAGAGGGTTTTTTTAATCTATTAAAGCCAACTTTGATTCTCGACAAAGGCCACAAACGAACACTTTGCCATTTTGTCTCCTAAATTCTCCAGTTCCAACAATCATATCTTCTTTCTCACTGGTGAGTCTTGGCACTTTGAAGGAGCTGAGAGTTCCCTGCCTTGCTTGGAGAAAGGGAAGCAGAAATCTCTTTATCCCTGATACGATTCCCCATATATAAGTCTGACCTTCAGTGCTATACTTGGCAGATGGTAGAAATGATGACATTTTTGACAGCATCCACTCACTGGTCCCTTGTTTCCTATTGGATTCTTGGCCTCTGACATGATGCTGGCCTTGTAAAGATAGATTCTGGTGGGAATCCATGGGGAAGGTTTCAAAACATCATTATTACCACTGAACAAGCCTATTGTAATACGTTAGAAAGTAATGCAAGTCAACAGTCACTATCCTTATGAACTTCCCCAGAAGGACAGGCATCTCCTTAGCAAGTGAAAGTGCCATTTGAGTACTAAGGAAGGATGGAAAAGATCACAAATATCCTCCAGTTTGTGGAAAAAGCAGTCAGGAACTTTTGGATTCAGATCCCACTCTCAGTACTTCCTAGCGATGGAACAACAGGGAAGTCGCTCTGATCTCCAGACTCTCCCTAAAACCTATCTCAAGTTATAATTTATAATAATGCATAATATAATATATTACATTATAATGATGGAGGGCATTCCTATTTCAAATAAATAAAAACTAAAAAAAAACCCAAGACCTTCAAAAAAAGGGGAAAATGGACTATTTGTACAAAATAAATATTTAGAGGGGATCTTTTTGTGGTGGTAAAGAATTAAAAATTGAGGAATTCCAGGGATGGAACCAAGAGGGTGGAGTAAAAGCCAGGAAGCTGCTAGAGCTCTCCAAGTTTCTCTTGGAAATCACATGAAACCAAACCTATGAAGAGAGTCTGATGGAATGAAACCACTCTTCAGCTCCAGATAGACTGAAAAAACTTGAAGAAACTTTTTGTCAGTCTCACTGGGGTGCAAAGGGTATTCAGTCCAGCTCAGATAGACTCTGGGAAAGCTGATGAGATGGTCTTAATCACAGCAATTCAGCAACTAAGACCAGTCCTGACTCAATAGAGGAGCAAATCGGGGCAGGGGTGGGGCCGCTCAGTCCCAGCTCAGAAGGCAAACTCTAGGAAACCAGAGTGTTTCCTGAAAAGAACAGACTAAGTTACCCCCTTCAAACACAAAGAGCCCCTGTGCTCAAAGCCAAGGCTCAGAGCTGCATACAAAGCTTAGGACAGCACCACCTTTACCCTAGGAGCAGAGCTCAACCATAAAAATAAAAAAGAGGAAATATCAAAAGAAAATGATTAAGAAATAGGAAAGAACCTTGACCATAGAAAGATATTATGGTGACAGGGAAAAACAGAACCTCAACTCAGATGAGGATAAAATATCCACAGAAGAAATCTCAAAGAGTGATATGAATTGGTCTCAAGCCCAAATAGACTTCTTGGAAGTACTCACAAAAGACTTGAAAAGGCAAATAAGAGAAATAGAAGAAAAAATGAGAAAAGAAATGAGAAGTATGCATGAGAGAGTTAACAGCTTAGAAAAGGAAGGAAAAAAATTGACTGAAGAAAACAACTCCTGAAGAAAATCACACATTAAAAACTAGAATGGGGCAAATGGAAGTTAATAACTCTGTGAGACAGCAAGAATCAGTGAAAAAAACTAAAATGAAAGAGAAAAATGGAAGAAAATGTGAACTACCTCATTGGCTAAACAGCTGACCTGGAAAATAGATAAATAGATCCAGAAGAGACAATAAAAAAATTATTGGCCCACCTGAGGGCCATGACCAAAAGAAGAGCCTGGATAGCATTCTTCAAGAGATCATTAAGGAAAACTGGCCCAATATTTTTGAAATAAAAGGGGGAATACGCATTGAAAGACTCTATTTATCATCTTCAGAAAGAGGTCCCACAAGGAAAACCTCAAGGAACATTGTTACAATACTCCAAAACTACAATCTCAAGGAAAAAATGCTGTGAGTTGCCAGACAAAAACAATTCAAATATCAAGGAACAAGTCAAGATTATGCAATATCTGGCTGCCTCTATGATAAAGTATAGGAGGACCTGGAATACCATATTCTGGAAGACAAAGAAACTAGTGTTCCAACCAAGAATTAATTGCCTAATGAGATTCAGCATCAGTTTTCTGGGGAGGCGATGGTTCTTCAATGAAGTAAGAGACTTTGAATCATTTCTACTGAAAAAATCAGAACTAAAGAGAAAGCAATCCACAAACACAGGACTCAAGCAAAGCATAGAAATATAAACAGGGGGAAAATACATATTATTTAAAGGTTAAACTGTTTACATCCCTAGATGGGAAAATGATATCTATAAATCTTAAGAACTGTATTTGTCATTGGGCAGATATAGGGAGGCATCACACAGACTGAGATTGTGGTTGTTAATGTATTCTGATGTGATGATATCAGAGAAAAAGACATTAAGGGATGGAAAAGGGTTTATATTGGAAAAAAAGAGGAAGCGGGAGGTATAATGGGACAATTAGATCCTATGAAGACCTATTGCAATTTAGTGAAAGAAGGGAAGGGAATGAGCATTGTCTGAAGCTTGATGTCATCACTTTTGGCTCTCAGAGAGAATATTAATCTTTCATTTGGATATAGAAATTTATCTAATTCTATAAAGAAGTAGGAGGAGAAAGAGGAAAGAAAGAAAAGGGAGGGGCAGGATAGAAGGGAGGGCCTAAACATTAGGGGGAAAAAGTAAGAGAAGGGGGAAAGGGTGATAGGTAACATGATAGTAGATGGGATGAGTAAAAAGAAAAGCTACTAACAATAGGGTGGAAAGAGAGAACAAAAGTATATGCAGGGGAAAAAATAGGATAGAAGAAAGTATAGAGTTGGTAATCATGACAATGAATGTGAATAGAATAAACTCACATAAAATGAAATTGAATAGCAGAATAGATTTAAAAACTGAATCCTACAATATGGTGCTTACAAGAAACAGATTTGATACAGAGAGACACATGCAGAATAAGGGTAAAAGGCTGGAACAGAATTTATTATGCATCACTGAAGTAAAAAAGACAGGGGTAGCAACTCTGATCTCAGATAAAGCAAAAATAAAAATAGATCTCATCAAAAGAGATAAGGAGGGAAAACACATCTTAATAAAGGGTACTATAAACAATGAAGTAGTGACAATACTAAAAGAGTATGCACCAAGTGGTAGACAAATTCATAGTGAAGATTTTAAGCCAGTTACAGGAAGAAATAAACAGTATAACTATTCTAGTGGGGGACCTCAACCTTCTCTTCTCAGAATCAGACAAATCTAACCACAGAATAAACAAGAAAGAAGCTAGGGAGCTTAATAGAATCCTAAAAAGCCTAGATAAGATAGATCTCTAGAGAAAATTGAATAGGGACAGAAAGGAATATACTTTTTCCTCAGCAGTAAATGGCACCAATAAAAGTTACAATGTTTTAGGGCATAAGAACCTTACAATCAAATGCAGAAAGGTAGAAATAGTAAATGCTTCCTTTTGAAACCACGATGTAACCAAAATTATATTCAATAAAGAGTCAGGGAAAAGATAGACTAAAAAAAAACTGGGAAATTAAATAATCTAATTCTAAAAAAAGAGTGGGTCAAACAACAACATCACAGAAACAATCCATAATTTAATGAAAGAAAATGACAATAATGAGATAACATACCAAAACATATGGGATGCAACCAAAGCAATTCATAGGAAAAATTTTATTTCTCTAAATAGCTACATGAATAAAATAGAAAAAAAGATCAATGAATTGGGCATGCAACTAAAAAAGCTAGAAAAAGAATACATTAAATGCCCCCAATTAAATATCAAATTAGAAATTCTGAAACTCAAAGAAGCCATTAATAAAATTGAAACTAAGAAAACTATTGAACTAATAAATAAAACTAAGAGTAGGTTTTATGAAAAAATAGACAAACTTTGGTTAATTTGATTAGAAAAAGGAAAAAATACAAACCAGCAACATCAAAAATGAAAAGGGTAAACTTAACATGAATGAAAAAGAAATTAAAGCAATAATTGGGAGATATTTTGCCCAACTGTATCGCAGCAAGTCTGATAATCTAATTGTAGTGGGTGAATGTTTACAAAAATATAACTCCCCAGATTAAGAGAAGAGGAAATAAATTACTTAAATAGTACCATTTTAGAAAAAGAAATTGAATAAGCCATTAATGGACTCCTTAAGAAATAATCTCCAGGGCCAGATGGATTCACAAGTGAATTCTACCAAACATTTCAAGAATAATTAATTGCAATACTGTGTAAACTATTTGGAAAAGTAAGGTAAAGAAGGAGTCCTGCCAAATTCCTTCTATGACATAAATATGGTGCTGATACCTAAACCAGGAAGAGCCAAAAGAGAGAAAGAAAATTACAGACCAATCTCCCTAATGAATATTTTTTAATTATAGCTTTTTATTTACAAGATATATACATGGGTAATTTTTCAGCATTGACAATTGCAAGACCTTTTGTTCCAACTTTTCCCCTCCTTCCCCTGACCCCTTCCCCCAGATGTCAGGTTGACCAATGCATGTTAAATATGTTAAAGTATAAGTTAAATACAATATATGTATACATGTCAAACAGTTATTTTGCTGTACAAAAAGAATTGGACTTTGAAATAGTATACAATTAGCCTGTGAAGGAAATCAGAAATGAAGGCGGACAAAAATAGAGGGAGCTAGAATTCTATGTAGTGGCTCACACACATTTCCCAGAGTTCTTTCGCTGGGTGTAGCTGGTTCAGTTCATTACTGCTCTATTGGAACTGATTTGGTTCATCTCATTGTTTAAGAGGGCCACGTCCTTCAGAATTGATCATCATATAGTATTGTTGTTGAAGTATATAATGATCTCCTGGTCCTGCTCATTCCACTCAGCATCAGTCTCTCCAGGCCTTTCTGAAATCATGCTGCTGGTCATTTCTTATAGAACAATAATATTCCATAACATTCATATACCACAATTTATTCAGCCATTCTCCAATTGATGGGCCACTCAGTTTCCAGTTTCTGGCCACTACAAAAAGGGCTGCCACAAACATTCTTGCACATACAGGTCCCTTCCCTTCTTTAAAATCTCTTTGGGATATAAGCCCAGTAGTAACACTGATGGATCAAAGAGTATGCACAGTTTGATGACTTTGTGAGCATAGTTCCAAATTATTCTCCAGAATGGCTGGATGTATTCACAGTTCTACCAACAATGTATCATTGTCCCAGTTTTCCCACATTCCCTCCAACATTCTGCATTATCTTTCCCTGTCATTATAACCAATCTGACAGGTGTGTAGTGGTATCTCAGAGTTGTCTTAATTTGCATTTCTCTGATAATGATTTGGAGCATCTTTTCATATGACTAGAAATACTTTCAATTTCTTCATCTGAGAATTGTCTGTTCATATCCTTTGACCATTTATCAGTTGGAGAGTGGCTTGATTTCTTAGAGTCAGTTCTCTATATATTTTGGAAATGAGGCCTTTATCAGAACCTTTGACTGTAAAAATATTTTCCCAGTTTATTGCTTCCCTTCTAATCTTGTCTGTATTAGTTTTGTTTGTACAAAAGCTTTTTAATTTGATATAATCAGAATTTTCTATTTTGTGATCAATGATGATCTCTAGTTCTTCTTTGGTCATAAATTCCTTCCTCTTCCACAGGTCTGAGAGGTAAACTATCCTATGTTCTTCTAATTTATTTATAATCTCATTCTTTATGCCTAGGTCACAAACCCATTTTGACCTTATCTTGGTGTACAGTGTTAAGCATGGGTCAATGCCTAGTTTCTGCCATACTAGTTTCCAATTTTCCCAGCAATTTTTGTCAAACAGTGAGTTCTTATCCCAAAAGCTGGGGTCTTTGGGTTTGTCAAACACTAGATTATTAAAGTATTGGCTGTTTTGTCCTTTGAACCTAACCTATTCCACTGATCTACTAGTCTATTCTTAGCCAATACCAAGTGGTTTTGGTAACCGCTGCTTTATAATATAATTTTAGATCTGGTACAGCTAGGCCATCTTCATTTGATTTTTTTCATTAATTCCCTTGAAATTCTTGACCTTTTGTTTTTCCATATGAACTTTGTTGTTATGTTTTTCTAGGTCATTAAAATAGTTTTTTTCCTAATGAATATTGATGTAAAAACTTTAAATGAAATATTAGTAAAGAGATCACAGCAACTTATCAGCAGGATAATACACTATGATCAAATGGGATTTATCTCAGTCATGTAGGGCTGGTTCAATATCAGGAAAACTAGTATTATAATCGACCATATCAGTAACAAAACCAACAGAAATCATGTGATAATCTCAATAGAGGCAGAAAAAGCTTTTGACAAAATACAGCACTCATTCATATTAAAAACACCAGAGATTATAGGGATAAAGAGGGCTTTCTTTAAAATCACAAGCAGTATCTATCTAAAACCAACAGCAAGCATTATTTGTAAAAGATAGAAGCTGGAACTTACTCTCATTAAGATCAGGAGTAAAACAATGATGCTCATTAACACCTCTATTACTCAGTGTTGTACTACAAATGTTGGTTTTAGCAATAAGAAAAGAAAAATAAATTAAAGGAATTAAAATAGGCATTGAGCAAATAAAACTATCACTCTTTGCAGATGATATGATGATGAACATGGAGAATCCTAGAAAATCATCCAAAAACCTACCTGAAACAATTCTCAGCTTTAGTAAAGTTGCAGGATATAAAATAAAGCCACACAAATCATCAGTATTTCTGTATGTTACTGACAAAGCCCATCAGCAGGAGATAGAAAGAGAAATTCCATGCAAAATTATTGTAGACAAAATAAAGTACTTGGGAGTCTTACCTGCCAAGACAAACCCAAGAACTATATAAACACAATTACAAAACATTTCTCACACAAATTAACTCAAATCTAAATAATTGGGAAAATATCAATTGTTCATGACTAGCCTGAGCTAATATAAAAATGGGTTCTGCCTAATTGGTCTACTTACTAAGTACCATATCAATCAAACTGCCAAAACATTATTTTATTGAACTAGAAAAAATAATAACAAAATTCATCTGGAATAAGAAAAGCTCAAGAATATCAAGGAAATTAATGAAAAATATGAAGGATGGTGGCTTAGCAATACTAAACATAAAACAATATTATAAAGCAGCAGTCATCAAAACCATTTGTGGTAGATCATTGGAAGAGATTTGATAGACACAACATCATTAGCAAGGCTTATAGTAATCTAGTATTTGATAAACTCCCAAACCCTAGCTTCTGGAATAAGAACTCACTATTTGACAAAAATTCCCGGGAACACTGGAAAATAATATGTCCTACACTTGACATAGACCTACATCTCATAATCCATATTAAAATAAGGTCAAAATGGGTACATGATTTGGGCATAAAGGATGATACCATAAGCAAATTAGAAGAGCAAGGAAAAATTTACCTATCAGATCTTTGGAGAAGAGAAAAATTTATGACCAAAGAAGAACTGGACAACATTATGAAAGGCAAAATGGACAACTTTGATTACAATAAATTAAAAACTTTTTGCACAAACAAAATCAACAGAAACAAGATTAAAAGGGAAGTCCAAAACTGGGGAAAAATCTTTTTAGCCACTATTTTTGATAAAGGTCTCATTTTAAAAATTTAAAAAATATGCAGAACTATGTCAAATTTATTAGAAGATAAGTCATTCCCCAACTGATAAATGGTCAAATGATATGAACAATTTTCAGATGATGAAATTAAAGCTATCTATAGTCATATGAAAAAAATGCTCTAAATCACTATGGATTAGAGAAATGCCACTTAAAACTACTCTGAGATACTATCTCACACCTCTCAGATAGACTAAGATGACAGGAAAGGATAATGATAAAATATTGGAGGGGATGTGGGAAAACTGGCCAGCAATGCATTGTTGGTAGAGTAGTGAAATGATCCAAACATTCTGGAGAGCCATCTGAAACTATGCCCAAAGGACTATCAAACTGTACATACCCTTGACCCAGCAGTGCCATTACTGGGTCTGTATCCCAAGAAAAGCATAAAGGAGGGGAAATGGACCCACATATGTAAATAGGTTTGTAGTAGCTCTTTTAGTGGTAGCAAAGAATTGGAAAAATGAGCAGATACCCATCAATTGGGGAATGGCTGAACAAGTTGTGGTACATGAAGATAATGGACTATTATTGTTCCATAAAAATGATGAACAAGCTGATTTTAGACAGGCCTGGAGAGATTTACATGAACTGATGCTGAGTGAAACAAGCAGAACCAGGAATACCTTGTACACAATAACAGTAAGAATGTGCAATGATCAACTGTGAAAGAATTGGTTCTTCTCAGTGGTTTAATGAGCCAAGGCAATCAAACGACTTTGGACAGAAAATGCCATCTGCATCCAGAAAAAGTACTATGGAGACTGAATGTAAATCAACACATGCCTTGTTCAGTTCTTTTTTTTAATCTCTCCTGTGGTTTTTCCCCTTTGTTCTGATTTTTCTCTCCCAACATGATTTATAAAGCAACTTTAAACTAAACTTTAAACTTAAAAAAGCAAACTTTAAAAAAGGATTTAAAAATTGAGGAGATGCCCATCATTTAAGGAACAAGTTGTGACATATGTAACTGAGATGGCATAATGTGATTTAAGAAATGACAGCAGAAAAAAAGCAAAATAAAGTGATACAGGATAATACTGTAGAAAGTCATGGTGATATTGTGAAGATGATTGGCTGTGAAATACTTAGGTACTCTGATGAAGACAATGATCTAAGACAATTCCAAAAACCTGTGATGAAAAATGCTAACTACCACAACAGAGAGAAACAAACTCTGAGTGGAGATTGAAGCATAGTTTTCTTGCATTCTTTATTTTTCTTGGGGGTGTGAATGTATGGCTGTGTGTGTGTGTGTGTGTGTGTGTGTGTGTGTGTGTGTGTGTGTTTTCTTTTGCAACATGGATAACATGGAAATATATTCTGCATGACTTATATAATATATTGTTTGTCTTCTCAAGGGATGGAGGATGGGTAGGAGGGGGAAAATTTTCAAAATCAAAAATTTTAAAATGAATTAAAAAAATTTTTTAAATGTAACTGGGAAATATTTAATGAAATGAACAAAATATATTTTATAAAACAAAAATAAAAGAATCCATGATTTTCTGATTTATTCTCATCTCTGATAGTTTATCTTTATTCTCTTCTCCTCCCTTTACCAACTAAAAAACTAAAGATTGTTTTACTCATTAAGACCCTACCAGCTTAATTATTTCTGATAAAGGACACAAATATATAAGAACAAGAGCCTTACCTATTTGGAAAGTAGTCACATGATATGAGCAAGCAGTAATCAAAAAAAAAGAAATGCAAACTAGCAACAATCATATGAAACAATGTTCCACATCACCAGTAGTAAGAGTAGTGAAATGTCAAACAGCTCAGCAGTTTAACCTTTCAACTTTCAGACTGGCAACTGATCAAAGAGGAAAATGCCCCTTGGGATGCTAAGGTGTTATTGATGGGACTGTGATTTGGTCCTATCCTTCTGGAAGGCAATTGGGAATTAATCTAGAAAAGTGACTAAACTATCCACCCTCTGATCCAGCAATATCATTCCTGAGCATATACCCCAAAGAAGTCAATGACATAGGGAAAGATTCGACACATAACACAGTATTCATAACAAGATTGTTATTTGTTAGCAAAGACTTGGAAGCAAAGTGAATACTCATCTGTCAGGTAACAATGAAACAAATTGGAGTATGTGAATATAATATATTGTTGTGCTGTGAGAAGTGATGTGTCTGAAAAATTCAGAGAAATTTCTGGACTGATTCTGAGCAAAGTAAGCAAAGACAAAACAAATGATATAATGAGCACCAAAACAAAAATGAAATCAGTGCTGGAAGACTTCAAAATCCTGATCAATACAATGATTCCACATGACCTTAAAAGGCTCACGGTGAAATGTGGCAGGGAGGTGGTAGACTCAAGGTACAATATGACATATACATTGTCAGATGTGGCCATTGATTTTTCTGTGTTTGACTTGATTGTACTTCATTGTTACAAAAGTAGTAGCATCAGGAAGTGGGAGATTTTTTCAAAATAAGTGTCAATAAAACATTGAGAAGCCTCATTTCTCCCTCTGAGAAACCTCATTCCAGTTTTGCCATTTTTATACAACTTAATATATAGGTGCTACATTATATGAATCCATCTCAGAGTCAAGATGAGATAACAGCTTAGTGTAATTCCATTTGTTATGGCTTTTGTCACTTTTCCAATCCATCCAAGATCTGTTCTTTTTGTTCCCCAACCAGAGCTGAGACCAATGCCTCTGCTCTCGGGGGGTACAGGGTGGCTCCTTCCATGGCAGGGCCCATCCAGCAAGGACCCTGCTGTCCCTTCTGCTTGCCAAAAGCAGCTTGGGATCACAATCAGCTCTGATCAAATGGCATTTGCTCATCGGTTTCCGGTACAAGATTGGCAGGAGAAAAGAAAGACAGTTTAGAAGGGTGGCTTTGGCTTTAAGGGGCCAGAGTTTAGTCTCACCATCAAGAAAGGCTTTGTTGGTACTTGGAGAGCTTTAGATTCAACATCAGTCATTGAAATGAAGCTAATGCTTTCTTTGAAACTGCTCTTTGACATTTGGGAAATGTCAACGTGAATGCAGATTGTAAAATAACCTAGTGATAGGCAAGGGGGAAAGAAGGTTCTCTTAGACAAACAGCTGTTGAATTTGAGTGCTGATTTTCCTCTTGCCCTCACTTACAGGGTCATTCCTCTCTTATATAGTCCCAACATGCTTGTTTAAGTATTTGTCTCCAACCAACAGAAGTGCTACAGCCCTAAGACCCCTGGGGAGACTTTTGTTGGTTAGCCCAAGGTCCTTTCCACTTGTAAAATCACATAAGGCTCAGCTCTTTAAAATAAACTCTTCTCTTCTAACACTAAGGCTTCTAAATAAGGGGCCCATGACAATAGGTCACTTTCCAGGTAGATTTCAAATCTTTACCTAGAAGAGTTTGAAGTCACTACCTTCATATCTCATCTTGGCAATGTGCTGAGTTGCCCATTGGATAGAGCAATTGATAGCAGCTGTTCTTTCTAAATGAAGTTCTTAGGGATTTCTCTCTCAACTGTCCCTGTTAATTAGGACATCTCAAAGGAGCCTAGCATCTATGGGTAACAAGTGGGCCAGAGAAGGAAGATGAGAATGCCCAGGGGACCAGGCAAGGCCATTTGACTTTTGTTTCTCATCAAGGTCAAACTCTACTCTGAAGATTTTGAGCAACTGAGGGCTAGTAAATGATCTTGTCTAGCGAGAGTAAAAATTACAATGCAGAGATATATTGCTCCCACCAAACCTTAAAAAGTTCTTCCAAGAGGAAAAAAATGTTACTCTTAGCTCTTCTCCATTTTGTCAGTAAAACAATGATGAAATTATTTTTTTTTATTTTCTATTTTTTTTTATTATAGTAACTTTTTATTGACAGAATCCATGCCTGGCTAGTTTTTTTTTTTTTTACAACATTATCCCTTGCACTCACTTCTGTTCTGATTTTTCCCTCCCACCCTCCACCCCCTCCCCTAGATGGCAAGCAGTCCTATATATGTTGAATATGTCCTAGTATATCCTAGGTACAATGTATGTGTGCAGATCCAAACAGTTTTCTTGTTGCAGAGGGAGAATTGGATTCAGAAGGTAGAAGTAACCCAGGAAGAAAAACAAAAATGCAAACAGTTTACATTCATTTCCCAGTGTTTTTTTTTCTTTGGGTGTAGCTGCTTCTGTCCATCACAATGATGAAATTATTATTGATGTATTTAAGGAAGGTTAAAAAAAGGTCAGTGTCATTTGGGGCAATCGTTGTTCGGTCCTGTCCAAGTCCTTATGACTCCATTTGGGGTTTTGTTGCCGAAGATACCAGAGTAGTTTGCCATTCTTTAGCTCATTTTACAAATGAGGAAACTAAAGCAGACAGGGAAAAGTGAATTGCCCAGAGTCACATATCTAGTAAGTGTCTGAGGCCAGGTTTGAATTCAGGGCCTGCTAACTGCAGGCCTGGTGCTCTATTCACTGCAGCACCCAGTTGCAGTTAGCTCTCAGAGTTAGTGAGTATAAAAATGAATTGTAAATCTTTCTCCTCATATGACTAAACCGTGTCTTTTGGCTCAGTTGTAAAATGTACTGCTTCATACCACATAGGGATATCATGAGACGAATGGACACAGGGATGAAGAAGAAAGGGCATGGTTTGGTGCCTCATAGCAAGTTAGTCTTTTGTTCTTAGGTGGTGCTGTAGACAGAGGTCAGGTAGACTCATTATCCTGTGTTCAAATCTGGCCTCAGGCACTTAGTAGTTGTGTGTACCTAAATAAACCCCTTAACCCTGCTTACTTTAGTTCCTTATCTATAAAACGAGCTGGAGAAGGAAATGGCAAACTCTGGTATGTTAACAAGAAAACTCCCCAAATGGGGTTATGAAGAAGTGGACATGACTGAAAGACCCAAACAGCAACTTTTCCTACTAAGTGGAGTTTAATTACTTCTTGGGGAAAAAGAGGTGGGGGCTTTAGTGGAAGGAAAGCCGTGATCATCTTAGCTACAAAATGAAATAAAATATCAAGAAATGTAAAGTCTGACATTTGGGCACAAAATTTTAGCTTCAAGATAAGTAAGATGTTCATGAAAAAGATCTGAGGGGTCTTAGTGGAATGCTGATTCAATATAAGTCAGTAGTATGACCTGGCAGCCAAGAAAGCAAATGCTATCCTATATCTCATCAAAAGAAACCTAATGGCCGGGACTAGGGAAGTAAGAGTCCTGCCATCCTCTGCCCTGGTGAGAAGATTTTTGGAATGCTGTGTTCAATTGTGGAAGAACTTGGTTAACTGGAGAGTGAACAGAGGAGGGTGAGCGGGAGGAAGAAGGGATCTCAAAATGTCAGATGAAGGCAGGTTAGAGGAATGAACTGGGGCTGTTGTCCTGAAGAAGAAAATATAGAGGGGGGGATGAGTGGTGACCTGCTCACTGTCTTCAAGCACTTAAAAGTGTGTGTGTTTGGGGGTGAGAGGGTCAGTGTCAGATTTAGGTTACAGATCACACATCTCCTTGTTCTACTTGATCCTAGAAAGCAAAGCTAGGAACAAGGCAGAGAAGAGAGCTGATGGTACAGCCAGTCTAGGTCTGATGCTCCTTCACAAATAGAACCGGCCAGAGTTGGGACAGCTGCTTTGGCTGGTGCTAAAAACAAAGCTTGAAATCTATTGGGATTTTCCTATTTTGGTAAAAAGAGGGGATTCCGAGGCAAATCCAGGTTGTATAAGTGGACACCTGAGGCTCTTTCCAGCTCTGGAATTCTGGGACTTTGCCTTGGCTCTTTTTTGGGGCATCCCCATTCCCACCCCAAGCTGGATATAGGAAGGAGGGCTCACCGGCTATTTGCATGAAACTAATGTTTCCCACTTTTTTCTGAAATGAAGATAAAAGCCCACTGGGTTTATAGAAAAAGCCCTTGATGCATTGGGCCCTTATGACATCGGACCTACCATACAGATGGCCCAGGGTGGGATGTGGCAAGCAGAAACGAGGACCAAGAATGATCAGTGTCTCCAGGAGCCGAGGAAGCATCCATCACTCCTGAGGCCTTTGGCGAGGGCAGAATGTGAGAGCAGTTAGGAAGGGAGCTCAATAGCAGAAGCTCTAGACCATCTGCATTCCTCTCCTTGGCTCTGTTCAGGAGAAGGGGTGAGGGTTATTATTGCCACGTTAATGTCGCAATGGAATGGCAAAGGCATGCCTACTGAAAGCTTTCAAAAGGGTCATAAACCCCCATGGGCTACTTCTCAAGAAGTCAAGGTGAAATATTATGCTCCACGCCCTTCTGTTAGCTCTTAGCCACCTGGGGTTGAGAAGCAAAGCTATCACATCAGTAACAGTCGTGCCCATTAAATCTCAAATTATTATTTTGTAACTTTCTAATACAAATTGCATCATCTAGCTTTGTGCATTCTAGCTAGCTGGTGAGGCGCCCAGATCTATCAAAACTAGCTCTTTCCACAAGTACCAAAGTGCTCTGTAAACAATAGGTATTCAATCCGCATTTCTACTGCAATAATATTTAATGTTTTTAGCGTGAATCTTTATCATTCCCATTTTACAGATGGGAAAAGTAAGACCCCTTAACAATCTGTAGAAAATTCCAAGATATGTTGGCTGTTCCCATCTGGCCACAGGCAAGCTTTCCTGAAACAGATACACCAGCTTCTGTTTTAGGAACCTCTCTTCTGTTCTGTCTGCATGAGAGGAAACAAATTTAGAGAAAGGATTGATCAGGACACACCCTTTTGCCATTTCAAAGATGGGTAGAATGAACGTTTATGATACAACATAGGAAATGCCTAATGTGTGCTAAGAGCTTTAGTAGGCTCTGGGGAGCTTAGAAACAATCTTGGAGATCTGGTCCGATCTCCACATAAGGAGGAAGCCACATAAGGCTTTTCTGCTCAAATGCTTCTGGCTCCACCACGGCATCTTTGCTCTGATGTTTCTTTCAGTGGATGAAGTCAGTTTTCTGGCTAAACTTCTGAAGATTGTCAGAGGACCTTGACATCCTTGTCCTCCTGCGGTATATTGAAGACCCTCCCCAGAATTTAGACTGAAATGGAGAAAGAGGAGGGGAAGGGGGGGCATTGCTTTTGTCAAACTGTGCTGATCCATTTGTCAAGCCCTAGCATCACAGGGGGCCAGATTTCTTCATTCCCCCTTCATCAATCATCACTCATGATTCCTCACAGTCCATATAGATCATCTGCTTATCTTCTTGGGAAGGTCATGTGGATTTCTGTAGACGTGTATGTGTGTGTGTGTGTGTGTGTTTGTGCTTGTGTGTGTGTGTGTGTGTGTGTTTGTGTTTGTATTTGTGACATAAGGACATGTGTGAGGGAAGGGGTGATTGTTCTATGGAAACAAGGATCCTGGCCCATTCTTTTACCAGAGATATGTCCCTGGATGTGACCTTAGCGATGGCTCCCGGTCCTTGTGTCCTTGCCTTCTGGCTGTCTTCCCAGCGACTTGGGCCATGAAATGAGCTCCCCAGCCCTGCTGCAGTCTGCTTCACGTACTGTCTGTAGACACAGTCTGAGTCCCCTTCCCGGGCTAACAACCTGAGCTGGCGCATAGCATCTGTTACATTTGGACCTCAGGCTCCCCACCCCTCTCTCCCCCACCCCGACCCCTGATGTTGGTGTCAAGGACACGGACGAAGATGGAAGGAGGAGTCCCGGAGACAAACGGAGGCTGGGCTTCGAGAGGAGAGGGGGCCATTCCCCTGTACTGAGCTGAAAGGTGTGAGGGGAGCTTTTCTTTGAGTCTGTCTCATTTCCACTTGAACTCAGAAACTTCAGGCTCTCTGCACCACAGCAAGGCTTTCATTAAATAGGACTTTAATCACAATCTCTCTAAGAAAAACATTTGAGAGTTATGGTTGTGTAATAGGATGCACAGCACTAATCATGCCAACTTGTGGATTTCAGTCCCAGCTGGGTCCTTCAGCTTTGGCCAGTAGCTCTACATACAGCATCGGACTTGTCTTAACTAGTTTCCATGCTGGACTGTGGGGAAGGAGAGGCACGAGGATAGGGTATAATCCCTGCCCTCAAGAAGCCAACTCTCTAGCTGGAGAAACAGCTCACACACTCACACAAATCAATAAGTGTGCAAGGCAGCAAAATATAGTGAGTGCCCCGTGGATGGCACAGGTACTGAGAAGGTGAGGAGTGTGGTGATTTGGTGGTTATTTGGGTTGCTTGTGGGAAGCAGGGTCAAGAACTCTCCAGCTCTGTCAGCCCCACCTGGCCCTTTTGCAGTCTTATATCCAAGTTCATTTGTGTGGCAACCTGGGGGCATAATAAGACTTGGAAGGATTCTCTTTAGAAGGGACCCCTCTAAAGGCTAGGATCCTCAGCGAAAGCTCTTAGGAAGAGACTGGGCTTGATGCTGGAATGGAAGGATGGCTCCAGTTTAAGTGAATTCCAAATGGGAGGGCATGCCCCATCCCCACCTCCTCAGCTCCAGGACTGGGGGACTCCATCACCACATGCTTGCTGGGTAGCTCTCCTTGGATCTCCCAAGAGCTTCCCTGGTAAAACATCCTCCAAATCAAACTTATCGTCTCCTCCAGACACCCTAAAAGCAAAAGCAAAAGCAAAGCTCACATCCTATTCTTCCAAACTAATGGCGGGGGTATCTCCATTCTTTCAGTCTCTGAGGCTCAGACCTGGGAACTCATCTCACCCGTTCCTTCTCCTTTTCTCTCTAGCCAACCAGTTACTGGAACTGCATGACTTTGCCCTTGACTTCATCTCTGGTTTCCCTTTACTCTCACGCCCCTAGCTTAGTTGAGGACCTCTTGATGTGTGGCTCAGGTGCCATTGTCCTCACCTCTCCATCTCTCCAATCCAGTTTCCATGGAGCTGGCCAGTTGTATCAGTTCATCCGTAATAGTGCCCGACTTGAGAAGCTTTAGTGGTGCTTCTAGAAAAAAAGACAGACTCCTCTGGCTGAGGTGTCTAGCCTTTCACAATCTGGTTTTAAGCTGGCTGACCGAGTTCTTTGCCATCATTTCACCTGATGCTCTGTGGGCCCGGGCTCCTTGGGAATCTTTCACATGCTGTTACATTTCCAAACCTTTGCGCATGTTGCCTCCTCCGCCTGCCTTATTCTCCCGTAGGACCCTTAGTTCCCTTCAAGGCTTAGCTCAAGCACCACCACTTCCACTCAGCCTTCCCTCATCTCCACCCTTCCCATAGGTATTTGTGGTCCACTTCCTCCCATTCCCACAGATTGTTTGAGTATGTAGACAGTCTCCTACGTACACATTCTTTCCCACCGGTATAGAATGTAAGTTTCTCAAGGACAGGGGCTATTTCCTTTTTGTCCTTGAGTTCACAAACTTTTGCAGAGCATGACGCACATAGTAGGTTCTTAATGAGTACAAAAGTGTCAAGTTGGATTAAAAGAATTCACTTGGTATTTTCAGCATAAGAAATCACTCAGTATACCTGTAGTAGAGAGTTTGGGCAGTGGAGCTGTAAGGGGTCTGGGGTCTCAGTCTGAGAAGCTGTGCTTCTGCTGTTGTAAAAGTGCAGCTAGGAAGAGGTTGAGTCAGGTGGGGAGGAGAAGAGAGCAGGTTGCCCAGGGTGACAGCTGAAGTGAACTGAATTGAGGGGAAGTAAGATGAAGTCACCTAGCCTAAGGCCCTCATTGTACACAGAAGAAAGCTGAGGCCTGAAGAGAAGTGTCCCAAGATCCACAAGTTAGAAACTGAGACAGAAATTGAAAACAGATCCCCAACACCAACTAGTGAAGCCTTTCCATTGTGATGTAGAATGATAGAGATCCAGTGGCTAGATCCTTTCCCATTCATTTGGTGCCCACTTTCCTCCTAGGTCTTTATGGAAGACTCCATTCAGTCAGCCTTTGGCCTTTAAAGGTCCTCAACCTCTGCCTTTGGCAGCACTGAGGTAGAGATATTCAGCCTTTCCTTTTGGGAAAGGAGCTGCCAGTGTAGTAACCTAAGCTTGAGAAGCGGGTTGTACCCAGGTGAAACAGAGCTTCGCAGGGGCAGAGGGCAGTGGTCAAATGATCTCCTCTTCTCTCTGGGCCTCCAATCTCTGTTGGTAAAATTAGAAGGCTGACCCCAATGGTCTCAGAGGGTCTGGCCTCTGGTGAATGTATCAGCGATCCAATCTGCCCAAGCTCGAACATGCAGGCCGGGCGGCACATATGCCTAGGGGAACGTGCCACTGAGGAAAGAGGTGAACTTACAAGCACTGCTGGCTGGGCATCCAAACCAGGACTTCCACGTGGCTGAGAAGCAGATGCCAGAATTTGAATCATAATGAGACCAGGAAACATCCCAAAGTCTTCTCTTGTGGCTATCTCAGTGCAACCTCAACAACAACTCTGCTCAGCAGGCGCAACAAGTCGTATCCCGTTCTAGGCTGTAGGAAATACCCCTCTTCTCCTGAGACCTGGCCAAGGGGAAGAGAAAAAAGGAGGGTCCTTTTGTGAAGTTTGCTATGGAAAGGGGCCCGAGTTTTCTGCAGTTTCCAAAATAAATAAGAATGTTCTGAAGGGTAGTAGGAATGGCTTTTAAAACAGTTGATCCAATGAAAATTAGTCCTCAAAGTATTTCTTAAGCACCTGCCATGTGACAGGCATCTTGCTACCGCTAAAGATATGAAGGAAAAAAGGAAACGGCCTCAGCTTCAATTAATGATTCTTATATTGCATGAATTCCTGCTCTTGACATATACTTGAAGGATCTGGAAGCCTTTCCCACACTTTGCCTCATTTGAGTCTCCTAGTTGCTTTTGGAGATAGGTACCCTAGATGTGATCTCCATTTGGTAGAAGAAGAAATTGAGGTAGAAAAATGAAATAACTAGTCACTGTTAAAGGAGGGATTCAAACCGTGGGATCTGCAGTCTCCAGGTCTAAGGTCCTCTCCACTCCATTGCTCTAGCTCTTGTGGGCTCTGTCCACAATGGGCCCGTTGCAAGGTGAAGGGATGTATGTGTCTCTCCTGGATGATAGTGGGCCAGAGGAGAATCTAGCTTCAGTGTGAGGGTAAAGTACCTGTGTAAGCAATGATCTCATCCTGTCTTACTCCCACTTGCCCAATAGGCAGACAGAGGACAGAGGGTATGCTGGACCTGGAATCAGTAACACCTGGGTTCCAAGCTTTGCATCGCTGGGAATGGACAAGTCGCTTTGCCCCTCAATCCATTTGCTTGTTCACAAAGTCCAGCTAATAGGAGCTTGGTGTGTGCCCCGTAGGCTGACTGCTAGGCTCAGGTGAGGTGAAGCAGGCCTGTGTGCCTTCCCATGGGCTTTGGCTTTTCTAGACCTTGGGGCAGAGTTGCTTCCCCTGTAGGGATTTTGGCCTTTTTTGAGATCTCTGGTGTTTACTGAGCCTGGCACAGAGTAGGTGTTTAATCAATACTTCTTGACCAGAGAGTGACCTCTGAGACCAACCAGTCCAAGACTTCCTTAGTGGAGGCAGAGGGATTTGTCTAAGGTCATCTGACCCAACCTTTTCATTTTCCTCATGGGACCTGGGGGTCCGAGGGACTTGCCTAAGATCACACAGTTAGTGATGGGCCTGAACCTTGGTCCTCCATCTCCCAATTCAGCCTCCTTTCCCCCAATCCAAGTCACACTCTTTAGAGATTCATAAAAGGCTCCAGGTCTTTGAGTTGGCATCGAAGGCTGTTTAACACAAAGTTTGTTAGTCTGTTATTTTCCATTCAACTCTTTGCAAAGGGCAGTTTCGGAGCTCTTGGCCCTGCCAGAGGAATGGCTGATGATAGATGATGAGCCCCGAGCCTCACTGATCAGCCTTTAGCGGTGGGGCTGAGTGCTGTCACTAGGCCGCTTGGAGGATGAACCAGAAGGCAAAGGAGCCCTCAAGGAGAGAGCAAGACTGGTGGCTAATGTCCCCCATCCCCCCCCCCCGTGATGAACTGCTATCAACTGCTGTGCTTTCTGGGGGTGTTTGTTTGACAGAGGGCAGAGATGGGAGGAGAAGGGAACGTGGGCAGACTGCAAAGTCTCTGCAGCCTGCTTCAATGTTTCTGCAATGGCCCGTGGGCCAGGGACTGCTCTGGGTTGGAAGTACTCCCCAAAGCAGAGGAAAAGCCAAAGAATCCCACTCCCCAAACTGACAGCTTAGGGAGGAGACAGAGGGACAGATTCCCTGGCCCAAATCCCCAGTTTCAGGTGAAAGAGACAGACCCGGAAAGGGAGAATTCTCACATTCCACAGGCTTCATTTACACAGATGCCCAAAACAGTATTAGAAAATGCTCTGAACACAAGTTCCAGAAAGGATCATGATCTCCAATGGTGAAAGGAACTTCCTCACCTGGAATAACAGCTCCTGTCCTCATAGATGGGTCGGCACTGTGCCCTATAGGGACTGAAAATGCCCAGAAGGGCCCCCCCCAGGTTCTGCCCTCAAGAAATGTGTACTGGTAGAGATGGCATGGCATGTAAACAGTCAGGCACATCAACAGAAGGCTCAGCCGTGGAGAGCGAGGCTTTAGCAGCTGGCAGGGTGGGGAGGTCAGAGAAGGCCCAAAGTGGCCTTTAAGGATTGGAGCCTGTACCTGAAAGAAGCCAGGGATTCAAAGAGGAGAAAGGGCATGCTGGCCAATCCCTAGAGCTAACTTTACTGTTATTTCTTGAGCACTTTAAAGAATGGGAGGCAGGAATGGGACCTGGCAGACAGAGATGCGTGGAAGAAAGGATGCCAGCCACCTTTTGAACTCAACGCGGCTCTGAAGGGACTTTACCCAGCCTTCCTGCAAATTCTCCAACCAGGTCCACCTGCTGTTTGAGGAATTGCCTCGATCTTTTTGAAGTTTAAAGTCGAAGTGAAATTCCAAGAAGCGAGGCCCTGAGAGGACCAGTTTCCTGTGGGCAGCAAGGAAACCCATCAAAGGAAGTAGCTCTTAGTACTTTATTGTCTCATCCTGGGGAAACAGTTTCACATTTTGAAAAGCTATAAAAAATCCACTAAAATGTTAGTAGGTGAACCTTTAGACTTTTATGAACCAAAAAGATATTTTTCTGATCTCCACTTTCCCCTGTTGACATTCAGCACTGTTCACCTTGGACTATTGAGTTGGGTTCCCTTCTAAAATCTCTTGTAGAGATGGGCCCAGCAACATTTTAAGGCAGAATAAAAAGGGAGTTATAATCATAATGAGCTTCATTCTCAATGTTCCCTTGGGTGACATTTGGTAGAAAGGCATTTGTTGCCTTCTTGGAAGCTCTCTTGCCCCTAGGGAACCTCATGTGGATATTTGGAAGGCTGCTTTCCCTTTGGTGCACACCTGAGTGCCAAGCCTTATTCTGCAGAATGAGAAAGAACTGTAGAACTGCAGTCTGAGGCTACCAGGGTCATAGTAAACCAGAAAGAACCTCCAAGGCTGGTTAGGCAAATTCCCTCATTTTACAGATAGGTACAACGAGGCTCAGAGAAGTGAAGCAATTTAAGGACACAATCAATCGGTAGACATTTTGAGCATTCCTAAGTGCCAGGCACTGTACTAGGTGCTGACAGAGTCAGGATTGGAACCCAGGTCTTTGGATCAATCATACTGCCTCTGGAGAAACTTGCCTTGAACAGGAAATATCTCTGATGTTGACTGGTTGTGTTTTGTCACTTACTCCCCTGTCAACCTCAGTTTCCTTTTCTCTAAAACATCTCCCATAATACCTGTAGTGCTTATTTTTTTTGCCTGCTATGAAAAATGAGTAAGCTAATGGGAAAAAAAAGCATTCCATAAACTTTAAAACTGTAAATATCAGTTCAACTTGAATACCTGCCGCTTCAAATTTCTGCAGTCAAAAGGAGGCAGCATTTGTATTTGAGGCACTGAAATGACATAGAAGTTACGTAGCTAGGAATCCATCCGCTCTCTGACTTCCCTGGACACTCATCTTCCTATTGGTGGGCATCTCTACCTGAGCAGGAAGCCAGAAACTTTCTCCCTCCAGCAAGCAGGTTGATTATTTTCCTTATACTTTATCCCTTAATGAGTAGCCATTTGTAAATGTGTGTAGAAGTGAATTTCCCACATCCTGAAGTTTTACTGAGCAGCCATGTTGAGTCAGTGTTTTAGTGGGAATCTCTCTGATTCGTTATAAGATGTCAGATGAGTAACCAAAGGCAGTGAAAGGAGTTTGAGGGAGAGGTGAAAGAGGGCTTGATCCAAGTCTGGGTGGCAGAAGAAAGCGACCATCCTGCCAGGATAGCCTAAAACATAGAGAAGTTAGTAGTACCCAAGGGCTGGGTAGTGTCTAGAAGACAATTGTAGCCAGGTTCCAGGGCCAAGGGGGTTAAGAGGAAGCATCATAATCGGGAGACAGAGCATAGAGCCCCTGAGGAGAAACTCTGTCTATCTTAGCTACTTACTCCTGGCTCTCCTCAGTCAGTCCCCTTTCTCTCAGGGACTTAGTTTCTGACTGTGAAATATCAAGATCAGACTAGATGCCTTCTGTGATCGCTTTCAATTGTCTCCACTAAACAGCGTATGCTAGAGGAGCCATGATTTGACCCACCCGGCTTCTTCATCTCAAACAGCTTTGGGCCATACCCTCTGCTCCCTCTTGTGTCTGCCCTGGCATTGCCAACCCTGGACAGAAGTATGACACTCCATAGAGGAGGGGCTCCCTCAGCATGGCCAAGTCAAGCAAAGGTCTAGCTTCAAAATTGGCTAATGGGTTTAATGCTATTATCCTATTTTATAGATTAGTAAACTGAACTCAGAGAAGTAATTTTCCCAGGCCCATGTAGTTAGACAGTTTCTGTGTTTGAGTCCTACTTTGGATATGTGCTAACCTAGTGACTAGATGGGGATGTTTTACTTCTCAGTCTTAGCTAATATGAAAAGGGGTTAATAATATTATCTATAGGACTAATCTCACAGGGCTATTAGGATTAAATAAGATCAAATATATGAAGAAGTTTGAAAACCCCAAATCACTGTGAAGATAATGATAATGAGGAAGAAGAGAAAGAGTACAAAATAAATACAGGACACACTTTTTAAAATTTTCTAGCTTTTTATTTTCAAAACATATGCATAGATAGTTTTCAACATTCATCCTTGCAAAGCCTTGTGTTTCATTTTTTTCCCCTTCCTTCTCTCCATTCCCTTCCTTCAATTGCAAGTTATCCGATATAGGTTAAACATGCTCTACATATATTTCTACATCTATCATGCTACACAAGAAAAATCAGATCAAAAAGGAAAAAAAATGAGAAAGAAAACAAAAAGCCAGCAAGTAAACAATAACAAAAAGGTGAAAATACTATGTTGTTGATCACACTCAGTTCCCACAGGCCTCTCTCTGAGTGCAGAAGGCTCTCTCCATCACAAGTCTATTGGAACTGGCCTGAATCACTTCACTCTTGAAAAGAGCCACATCCATCAGAATTGATTATCGTACCGTCCCTTTATTGCCTTGTATAATGATCTCCTGGTTCTGTCCATTTCATTTAGCATCGGTTCATGTAAGTCTCTCTAGGCCTTTCTGAAATCATCCTGCTGATTGTTTCTTATACAACAATAATCTTCCAGACATTCATATGCCATAACTTATTCAGCTATTCCCCAACTGATGGGCAGCCACTTACTTTCCAGTTCCTTGCTATTACAGAAAGGGCTGCTACAAACATTTTTGCATGTGGGGGTCCTTTCTAGACACTGCTGGATCAAAGGGGATTCACAGTTTCATAGCCCTTTGGGCATATTTCCATATTGCTCTCCAGAATGGTTGGATCTGTTCACACTTCCACCAACAATGTTCCAATTTTCCCATATCCCCAAAATATTTATCATTATCTTTTCCTGTCATCATAGCCAATCTGAGAAGTATATAGTGGTACCTCAGAGATGTCTTAATTTGTACTTCTCTAGGGTACACTTTCTAAGAAAAGTACAGTATTGCTGGGAAGGGAAAGCAATGTCTGTACTAAGGGAAGGGAAAGCAGAGACTAAATTTGGAGTCAAAAAGGCTTGGATTCAAGTCTCACTTCTAACCTGGGCTGGCTTTGCGATCCTGAATAAACCTGTTAACCTATATAGGGTAGATCTTAGGCGATGCTTTGAGAGTACAAATTCCAGATAAGTTGCTAATGTTTATCAGTGGAGGACATTCCCATTCTGGAAGTTCCAAGTTTCCAATCAGACTGGACTCCCAGACCTAAACCAAACAAAATAGGAATGGATAGTTTCTACCCGGAGAGCTGAGCACATTGGAGACACTCAAGAAATACTTGCTTGGTTTATTCCTAGGATTAAATAATCACAGTGTAAATGTTTCTTTTGGTCCAGATGTTTTGACATTGTGGAGACGCAGCCTATTTTGACTGAACAGTCCTTTTGCTGATTTAGAATGTAATGTGCTGCCTGAAGAGGTAATGAGTACCCCATTGCTCACAGTGCAGTCAGGATACTCATTTGTAAGAGATCCTGTTGATAGTCCTCAGAAAGCTCCCTTTTTTGAGAAGGTCATGGCTTCAGGAGAAATCACTGTTTTCTGGCTCTAAGAGAGTATGGAAGCACCCCTCTTACTTTAGAGGTCTTTTAGATGAACCCTTTCATTTGCAGTAAATGAAACTGGGACTTTGTTCAAGTGATGGCTCTAAGGTCACAGAATTAGAATTTGAATCCAAAGTCCTAGAACCCAATTCTAGATTTTGCAATGGGGCCATCTTCATGGTTGATGTAAAAGGCATCATGGAATCATTGAAGTGCACACAGATTGCCTCACTGTTCATCATTCCTTAACAATCTGATGAGGTCAGATCAATCTGGCTTCTCTCCCCCTGAAGTCCCCTTGAAGAAACTGCTCCAACTGCTCACTTGCTCCTGCATTTTGCCCCTCCAGATATGCAGTGGCATTCCAGAGGAGTGTGAAAGTCTTTGGACATGATTTAAAGAGGCCTGAACAATTCTTCCCAAATTGGGGTTGTTTCTAGATGCATCTTCATCAAGTCAACCTGTCAATTTGGGTAAGCAACAAATTAGTGTCAAGCCCTCCAAACACTCAGTTTAACTGGAACTTGATTTGTCTGTTTGGATTGATTTATTTGATTCCTCTAAAAAGTAAAACAATTTTCTCCAGGTAGACCTAGACTGAAACACCTATTCCTTTTTTTTAATTGTAACTTTTTATTGACAGAACATATGCATGGGTAATTTTTTACAGCATTATCCCTTGCACTCACTTCTGTCCCGACTTTTCCCTTCCTTCCCTCCACCTCCTCCCCTAGATGGCAAGCAGTCTTGTACATGTTAAATATATCATAGTATATCCTAGATACAATATATGTGTGCAGTACCAAATTGTTCTCTTGTTGCACAGGAAGAATTGGATTTAGAAGGTAAAAATAACCTGGGAAGAAAAACAAAAATGCAAACAGTTTATCCTCATTTCCCAGTGTTCCTTCTTTGGGTGTAGCTGCTTCTGTCCATCATTGATCAACTGGAACTGAATTAGATCTTCTCTTTGTCGAAGAAATCCACTTCCGTCAGAATACATCCTCATACAGTTTCGTTGTTGAAGTATATAATGATCTCCTGGTTCTGCTCATTTCACTCAGCATCAGTTCCTGTAAATCTCTCCAAGCCTCTCTGTATTCATCCTGCTGATCATTTCTTAAAGAAAAATAATATTCCATAACATTCATGTATCACAATTTACCCAACCATTCTCCAATTGATGGATATCCATTCATTTTCCAGTTTCTAGCCACTACAAAAAGGGCTGCCACAGACATTTTGGCGCATAGAGGTCCCTTTCCCTTCTTTAGTATCTCTTTGGGATATAAGCCCAGTAGTAACACTGCTGAATCAAAGGGTATGTGCAGTTTGATAACTTTTTGGGCCTAATTCCAGATTGCTCTCCAGAATGGTTGAATTCGTTCACAACTTCCCCAACAGTGCATCAATGTCCCAGTTTTCCCACATCCCCTCCAACATTTGTCATTATTTTTTCCTGTCATCTTAGCCAATCTGACAGGTGTGTAGTGGTATCTCAGAGTTGTCTTAATTTACATTTCTCTGATCAATAGTGATTTGGAACACTCTTTCATATGAGTGGAAATAGTCTCAATTTCATCATCTGAAAATTGTCTGTTCATATCCTTTGACCATTTATCAATTGGAGAATGGCTTGATTTCTCATAAATTAGAGTCAATTCTCTATATATTTTGGAAATGAGGCCTTTATCAGAACCTTTGACTGTAAAAAAATGTTTTCCCAGTTTGTTGCTTCCCTTCTAATTTTGTCTGCATTATTTTTGTTTGTACAAAAGCTTTTTAATTTGATGTAATCAAAATTTTCTATTTTATGATCAGCAATGATCTCTAGTTCTTCTTTGGTCACAAATTCCTTCCTCCTCCACAGGTCTGAGAGGTAAACTATCCTATGTTCTTCTAATTTATTTATGATCTTGTTCTTTATGCCTAAATCATGGACCCATTTTGATCTTATCTTGGTATGTGGTATTAAGTGTGGGTCCATGCCTAATTTCTGCCATATTAATTTCCAGTTTTCCCAGCAGTTTTTGTCAAATAATGAATTCTTATCCCAAAAGTTGGGATCTTTGGGTTTGTCAAACACTAGATTGTTATAGTTATTGACTATTTTGTCTTGTGAACCTAACCTATTCCACTGATCAACTAATCTATTTCTTAGCCAATACCAAATGATTTTGGTAACCACTGCTTTATTATATAGTTTTAGATCAGGTACAACTAGGTCACCTTCATTTGATTTTTTTTTCCATTAATTCCCTTGAAATTCTCGACCTTTTGTTCTTCCATATGAATTTTGTCATTATTTTTTCTAGGTCATTAAAATAGTTTCTTGGGAGTCTGATTGGTATAACGCTAAATAAATAGATTAGTTTAGGGAGTATTATCATCTTTATTATATTCACTCGGCCTATCCAAGAGCATTTAATATTTTTCCAATTGTTTAAATCTGACTTTATTTGTGTGGAAAGTGTTTTGTAATTTTGCTCATATAATTCCTGACTTTTCTTTGGTAGATAGATTCCCAAATATTTTATGCTATTGACAGTTATTTTGAATGGAATTTCTCTTTGTATCTCTTGCTGTTGGATTTTGTTGGTGATGTATAAAAATGCTGAGGATTTATGGGGATTTATTTTGTATCCTGCAACTTTGCTAAAGTTATGAATTATTTCTAATAGCTTTTTAGTAGAATCTCTGGGGTTCTCTAAGTATACCATCATATCATCTTCAAAGAGTGATAGTTTGGTTTCCTCATTACCTACTCTAATTCCTTTAATCTCTTTCTCAACTCTTATTGCCGAGGCTAGCGTGAAACACCTATTCCTTTTCCTTAGAAATATTGGCCAACTGGCTTCTTCCATAGTCTTTGAGATGATCGCAACAAAGGAGAAGTTGCTAGATACAGAAGAATTCATCTCTAATGATGGCATATTAGCTAGAAAGTCTAAAGCCTGAGGTTAGAAGTCCTGGCTCCAGATCCTGTCTCTGACACCTAAGGAGCAAACCATAGAATTGAAGAATTAAAAGGCACTTCAGAGGCTACCCAGCACACTGGGTATGGCCACAAGAATCCTCTCAACAACTGATCTGATTAGCAGGCTTCACATTCACTTATTGATCTTTAGTAAAGGGGAATCCACTACCTCCTTAAGCAACTTAAGAGTCTTCCTGTCAATCTTCCCTTAAACCAAGTCCAATGTTCCTTGCCTGTACATTTTACCTGTTACCTCTGATGCTCCCTTCTGGGACCAGGTAGAACAAGATGATGACAATGACTGCCATGTCTTCTTCCTCCTCCTCCTCCTCCCCCTCTTTCTTTCTTCTACCTCCTTCCTTCTTTCTTCTATCATCATCATCATCTAAATTCCATAGGCCTTTGAGGCTCACAAAGCCCGTCATGTATATATATAGTTCCTCCACTGATCTATCTTCCACATGGTAGCCCTGCACATATTTTTTTAAGAGTTTAAACAATTATTTTATTGATATTTTTCATTTTAAAATCACCTTCATTTATGAGAATATCTCTATAATCTCCACCAACCCAGCAAGTCATATCATCAAAAAAAAAAAAAAAACTACACTTGTCATATGTGTGTGTGTGTGTATGTGTGTATTTTTAATGAGGCCAACCATTAGATACCTATTGATATGGATATTTCTCTGAACTCTTTGACCATAATACTATGACAAGAAAACTAGGTGGAGCCCTGCACATATTGAAGACAAATATGATGCTGTCCCACCCCCAAGTCAATCATTATCAGTCAGTACATATTTATTAAGTACCTACTCTGTGCCAGGTGCTGTAGTTGGGGCTCAAGGTACAAGTACAAAGAATGGAACAATTATTATTTGCAAGGGGTTTATATTCACCAGGATAAATATTTCTAGTCATTTCAACCAAGCCTCCGATGATGTGCTTTCTCCAGTCTTCACTATCCAGGTTAGGAGATTGTAGGATTTTGACTTGGCAGAGACTAATGAGATCATCCAGCCCAATCAGAGACCACAGAATTTCAGTACTGGAAGGGATTTCAGAGATGAGAGGGAGTCCATGTTGTTATCTTTCAGATGGGTAAACCAAGACTTGGAGAGTGGAATGTCTTGCCTATAATCACACAGGTAGTTCATAGCAGAAAGAGAATTTGGATCTGGATCTTCTGACTGCTAACCCAGTGGTCTTTCTCCTTTAAAGGAAGGTACAGAATAAATGCTTCCCTCTCCAGAGGGAATCCTGACCCCCAAAGCAGCTGCTGTGAAATATGCAAAGCAGGGGTGACACACGTGACAAGCAGCTCCTTTGATATAGGCCACAGAATAGAAATTGCACCCTATGGACTAGAGTGGAGATCAGCTGTCATGGATTAGATGCTCTAGGTCCTACCAAGGTCTTTGCAAGTGGTATCTCCTTTGCTCTATACCATCCTTGAGGAGGAGCTAATGCAAAACTCTTTCTCCCACTTTATAGAAGAATTTGACTAAGTGCCTTCCTTAGAGGCTACTGGTAGAGTAGTGGCAAGCTTCAAATCATGGGCATTCTGCTGTAGCATGTAGCTCAGACCTTGCTGTGTTGCCACATACTAGTAAATTCAGGTTCTCTCCTCCCTGGCTGTGCATACTGGACCCTAACTTTAGCTATGGTTTCGTAAGTTGAGTGCTTTGTAATCCCATGCATTTTATGTGCTGCATCTAATAAGTAGACTCTGGGAAAGAGTCCATAGGTTTCTGGATTCTGCTGAGCACCCAAATGATGTCTAACAGCAATAGTCCTGAAGAAGTCCTGGTAATTAGTGATTTCACAGAGATCGTCAGTGAAAGTCACTCTGTAAAGCCAACCTTAAAGTATCTGTGAATGGCTGCTCCAGCTTTGAGATGACATAAAGGACTGAGGGATAATACCTTCAGTGTGACAACATCCTCCAGAAAATGTCCAACACATTTGAGATATCCTCTTCTGATTAATTCAATTGCTCAGTTGTATCCCACTCTTTGTGACGCTGTATGGGATTTTCTTAGCAAAGACACTGGAGTGGTTTATCAATTCCTTCTCAGGTAGATTAAGGCAAACAGTGATGAAGATGTTTTGCCCAAGTTCACACAGCTAGTGAGTCAGGTCTTCCTGACTTCAGACCCAAAGCTCTATCTACTGAGTTACCAAGCTACGATATCACCTAAGACCCTATAAAACGGCCTACAATTTTCTGATTCATTTCAGAATGTAGCTAGCACTAGGAGGGGTCATCTTTAGGGAAATTAAATTTTCAAGATAATTAAAGGGACATTAGAAATATCAGCATTGATTTTGGAGTATGGGCAATCACTTGCATAGGTCTTGGCCATAGAAATATTTTCCCCCTATAAAAGTTTCCTGTACCCTGATGCCATGGACTATGGGGAGACATAATAGGGGGCTCTCAAGCTTCTAAGTGTCTCCTTCCATCTTCTCCCAAGCCTTATGGGAGTTCACAGCCAAGAATGGCCCAGGCCGAGAAGAGCTCAGGTTCTGAACTATATTGCTCGACAAAGGGAGTCCCTACCTAACTCAGATCATGGCTCTGTACAATCCAGAAGGATTAAAGGGATCAGCTTCTCTCTCATTGTGTCTTTCTCACCCTAACCTACCACAGTCAGCTTCAGATCTAGACTGGAAGAGGCAAATGAAATTGGAGCAAAAGTGCTGGTCAAAGTCCCAAAGCCCAAGAAAACAGTGTGGTCAATTGCCATCTTTGGGGAGTCTGAGAGCAGGTTTCCACAAACAGCTCAGTCATGCCCATGCCTGGGTTTTCAGGAGGCTATTTGGGTGATGGCAAAAACAGTGTTGTTGTTGTTATTATTGTTGTTAGAGCAAGTTTTGAACACAGAAAATGAAATTCTTTTGCATTTAGAGAACCTCTCTCCAATTTTGGAGAAGATCTTTGTCCAGTGGAGAAGGCTTCTGATGAAACATCTCTTGGTCAAACCCATACTGGAGACCTTGCGGTCAAGGGCTGGAGGGCCCCTAAGTGGTAGCTGCCGGTGGACTGACATTGTCCCTCTCCTGACAGTCCTAGCTCAAAAGACTATCCTCAGAGACAAATGCTGTCTCACTAGAGGAAGAGAAGAAAAAACTCCAATAGGCTTTCTGTGCTTTCATGAGGCTTTATGAGTATTTCTTAGCATCTCTAATAAACAGCCCTAAATTGGCTTTTTTGCTTCTCCAAGAAGCCCATTTTGCTTCTGCTTGGCAGCATAACTGCAGCTCATAGCTTAAGGTGAAGCCTTCTACTTTTACTTACCTTTCCAATCCAGAGCCGGGTACTGACTGGGAGAAGCTTCATTGACTTCTGGGCCTCTCTCACCATACTTCATTTTAATCCTTGCCTCTTACTGGTAATTTTCCCTTCCAGTCCCCATTACTTTGAGGTCGTGTAATGTATTATCCAATCTGTTTCACTTAAGTGACCCCAAATTCAACATCTATTCCCATTATGTTCCTGGCAAAGAAAAGGCTGATGAAAGAACTGCGTCTGCAATCCTCTCAGCTGCTCTCAAGGATTGAGCCTAGCTTGATGAGCCCAAACTTTGCTGTTTCCTGTGATCTGCTGGCCATCAATATGGGCTCAAGTGTCATTCAGCTTTCTTGTCATTTCAATTAACCTTGTCATTCCATTGAAGGAACCTTGTCTATATAATTATTATCATTTTACAGACAGACTGTTCTAGAGAGAAATATTGCAGAGAAAGATCGAGTGTTTTCAGCTCCTTATTTCTGTTTCTGTAGATTTGTGGGTTGGGAGGGAAGGCTAAGCAGAGGAACCTTGTGTCGTATCTGACTGGGCCACAACTGAGCCAATGCGCTTTGGAAACCATGGGGCATTATATGAATTGTCTCAATTATTCTTACATCTCCTCCATGTCTCCCAACTCTAAAATCCTCTATTCCTCAGTGTTTAATACATAGGAATCAGTTAACTGATCAGTGAGAGGGAATCTCATACTTATCTCCATCCAATCTCTGAGGCTGAAGAGTTCCAAATCCCAGTCCTCAGCTGTAGAAGGGACCTCCTTCCTCCAAGGTTAGTCTTGGCTGTTTGAACTGGGGGATAGACACCACAGGAGTTTTTGTGTCCCTCCCTTACCTCCTCACACCCTCTCAACCACAAATCCTGAAGGAGCTTGACTGCATACACACAGGAAGCAACTTTTCCTTTGGGGTTGGCACCAAAGGAACAAGAACAACTATAAATAAATGGCATTGTTTCCTGCCCAAGAAATAAAGGAAGCCACTAAGATTAAGACAGTCTGTTGGGCCCCTGAACGTTCACTTAGAATTGAGAACTCCTTCTAACTCAAAAAGCTTGGATTGGGCAGCTACTCTATGTAAGAAATGGTACCTCAGAACTCAGCACTGTGGGGTTTAAGTGCCTCTTAGGTGTCAATGGACAAGTTGGAACCTGGGGATACAAAGACAAAATCTAAGACTCTGTCTCCAAAACCCAGCTGGTCACGAAATCATTTCAACCACTATAAGTGCATATGTGATTTTGTGTCTAACAATAATCCTTCCACCAACATAGATTGCAACCTCTTCTATGACTTAATAGGTGGTTTTAAAGAGTTGTTAATTCAAAGGAGGCAGACAGAGAACTTTTGTTTCCTCATCTGAGTAATGGGGATAATAATTATCTGAGATCCCAACTTCATAGGTAGGTGAGGTTCAAATGAAATAGAAATTTGTGTGAAGCACTTGGTAACCTTGAATGTTCTTTAGAAATGTCACTTCTTCCTCCTCCTCCTCTGATGGATGTTCTCTGTCGTGAAGGGTTGGCATGGGAACCCTTTGTATTCTTACACCATTGTTGGTCACGGCATCTCTCAATTTCCTGAATGTCATCTCTACTTTTTGATGTGAAGCCTCTTCAGTACACACCATCTTGTTCCTTAGTCTCTGAGCTTCATGGATGGGTAGAGAGTAGAGCCTGACTCCCTAAGGTGGGGGCTCATACTCTTAGTTTTCACATCCTTCCTACTCGTGGGAAATACTAGCCTCGGGCAAAGAAATGGCTTCCCCTGGCCCTTTGCCATACACATCCTTACAGTTAGCCTGTCTTTTCAAGTACCCCACCCACATGATTCATGTTCTGAAGGATGTTCTGAAATACCTTCTTAGAGCCTAAGGTTTGAGCTGTGAAAACTGAGCCATACATGCCTATGGGAAGGGTGCTAGTTACAGCCTAGTTCAGGCATTTCCTAGCTGTGTGACTCAGGATAAGTCCTTTATATTTGATTAGCCAATAACGTTCCCATATTCAGCCCTGGCTCTTTGCTTTTTTAAGTTTTTGTTTTCCCCAGTTATATGCAAAAACAACATTTTTAGTTATACATGTATATTCATTTATTTACGTATTTCCTTATGAATCATGTTGGGAAAGAAAAATCAGAACAAAAGGGAAAAACCACTAAAGGAAAAAAAAAGAAGAAAAAGGTGGGAAAAGTGAACATAGTACATGTTGGTTTACATTCGGTCTCTATGATTCTTTGTCTGGGTGCAGATGGTATTTTTCATCCAAAGTTTATTGGGATTGCCTTGGATCGCTGAACTGCTGAGAAGAGCTTAGTCTGTCATAATTGATCATTGCACAATCCTCGCTGTTGCTGTGTACAATGTTTTCCTGGTGCTGCTTGTTTCACTGAGCATCTGTTCATATAAATCTTATTAGACCTTTCTAAAATTAGTCCATTCATAATTTTCCTAAAACAATAATATTCTTTACTTTCATATACCATAACTTACTTGGCCATTCCCCAAATGATGGGCATCCCTTCAATTTCTGACTCCTTGCCACCACAAAATGAGCCGCTACAAACATTTTTGCAATTGTGGATCCTTTTCCCTTTTTTATGATTTCTTTGAGATATAAGTCCAGTAGTCAGCCCAGTTTGACCTATGTGAGGTCAAAAATCCAGCTTGGTCCACAACATATCTATGCACTCTTTCTGTTATTGTTTGCTTGCATTTTTGTTTTTCTTCTCAGGTTATTTTTACCTTCTTTCTAAATCCAATCTTTTCTTGTGCAGCAAGATAACTGTATAGATATGTATACATATATTATATTTAACATATATTTTAGCATGTGTTGGACTAGGGGAAGGGGTGGAGGGAAGGAGGGGAAAAGTTGAAACAGAAGTTTTTGTAAGGGTCAATGTTGAAAAATTACCCATGCATATGTTTTGTATATAAAAAGCTATAAAAAAATGTAAAAAAAATCCAGCTTGGTACCCTCCTTCCTCTCCCCCCCCCCCACTCACCTCCATTCCCACGTTCTACCCCTACCTGCACTCTTGTCTCCATCTCTATTTTCTACCACTACTTGTGCTCTCACCTTCCACCTTCTCCTCTCACTTGCAGTTGTATTTTCTTGAAAATTTCCCATGCTACCACTACATTTGTCCACCTCTAGGACCCTGTTCCATGACCCTCGATGTCCTCGTCAGAGGAGCTGAAAGGGGACACTGATGCTCTTTTAATCCAAGCCTGTCAATATGTTTCTTTAAATTAGAATAGGGACTAGGACTGAGATGGAATTTCAGTATTAGTGAAGAAACTCCCTCCTTCCATTTTGTAAATGAAGGTGAAATTCATTTCACTTAAATTGAACTTTTTAAAAGGCAACAACGTAAACTATCTTTAAGATTGGATCAGGATGGAGGACTGTTTTTTTGAAAGTTGATCTTTGTTCCAGGAGCTAGGAAAGGAAGCAGGTTATTTGCCTGGGACAAAGAGCAAGGCAGGAATATTAAAGGAAGGCCTTAAAGTCTTCTCTCCCCCATTTTCTAGGGACAACTATTGCTCAAACTCAGGCTAATGTCCATTAACACAGTGACAGCTGAGCAAGAATTTGGTCAAAAATAAAATAAATTTTTATTTAATAACCTGGGAAATCAGGAAGTTGAGGAAACAGCTTCAAGTCAGAACTGCAGGATGAAGCCACTTCGAGTTGGAGTTCCAGTATCGGTAAACTCATGCTCTAGAGGTTCTCATATCCAAGGTGTTAGTCTGAATGGGATTGACTTGCAAAGGTCTTGGCTGCTTTCATGTCTCAGGAACTTTCTGGCAAATCTTAATAGTTGTAACTGGGAATATTCTGGCTAAAGTCTTAAGTCTTAATGAGTAAGGAGTTTTCTGGGAAGGGCTGATGAATTATGAGGAACAGAGTCTTGTAACAACTCTTTCTTTTTCCATTCTCATAGCTTCTTTTGGGGGGTATCTTGGTTGGGGATTGGGATCTGACCTGTTCTCCAGGCCATGGCCTTAGACGTGGAGAAGTTCCAGGATGTTTTTATAGCAGATGGCAATCCAATCATTCTGACTTCTGGCCCACTGCACATTATTGATCTCCCCACCTGCAGTATAGGTTAGGATGGGCTCCTCGGCAGCACTGGGCGCCTGCTGAATATCCCAGATGAAGGCCTGGCAATCATCACCGGCAGTGCAGAGATGGCCTGGGGAGTGGGGTGCCCAAGTGAGCCCATTGACACAGGCCCCATGCCGGTTAAGGCGGATCATGGGTGTGCCAGGCTTGCGCAGGTCAAGGATAGTTACCTCAGTGGACTCCATGGCCAGGGTGGCCATATAGTTGAGGTTCAACTTGTTCCAGGCGAGGCGAAGCAGTGGAAAGCGCTGGGGTTCCTGATACAGTATGGTGCTACGGTCAAGCTGGCGCAGGTCAAACTGCCGAATAGCGCCATCAGCACCCGCGGAGGCAAATACATCTCGGCTCCCTCCAAAGGCAATATCATAGACCTCTTTGTTGTGGTTGGTAAAGTGCGCCTCACTGTGACCCGACACGCGGCCTAGTATCTGACGGGTCTCCAGGCCCCAGACGGTACAGGTCGTATCACTGCTCGAAGTAGCCAGTACATGAGGATCCATGCTGCTCCAGTCGAAAGACGTGAGGGGCGAACAGAAACGATTATTCTTGTTCTGGTTGAGTACGCACTCAAGGCGGGGGTCCAAGTCAAGGGAAACGGCCCCCACTGCGGAAGCAGCCGTGGCTGCGATGATTCCACGGCCCCGCCCTCGGAAGACACTGCCCCCTTTTGCCTGGGCCCTATGGATCAATCCTCGTGCCCTGCCCACAGTGGGAACCACATCCTTGGGATTTAGGCAGCGCCAGATCCTCAGATAGTCGCCGCTTGTGGCCAGCAGGTTGGGGTGAACGCCTTGAGGGTCAGGCATCCACATGATCTTGGTCACTGGGTAGGGATGCTGTAAGGTATATCTACACACAAAATCTCCCGAGTTATCACAGCAATCAGACACCAGGCTCACGAGTTGTACACTGTTCCCAAGCTCCTCTACAAAGCTTCCTATCGCGAGGCGGAAGGGTTGGTCAGCCCTCACGCTCCAGTTCATGGCATACACAGTCCATGGCGCTTCATACTTATAGGTCTTGCGGTGCTGATAATCTTTTCGGGGCAACTGGTGATGTAGCTGTAACATTTTGGGGCTCAGATCACCCTCTTCCCTCTCTAAAAAGCGAGCGTTGACGTCAAAGTTAAAGACGCGGGAGCGGCTGTTGCCCCCGCGCGCCGGCGATCTGAGAAGCTGGGTGTGGCAGTTCATCGAGAGGGCACCGGAAGAGGGTTCAGAGGTCATAAGGTACTTCCTCTCTTCTGACATAAAAAGTTATAACAACTCATAGACTCACCCTATCTCCTATCCCCTGTCTTCAGTGATAACGGTTAAAAAAATAAATAAATAAAATAAAAACTATTCTTTCAATTCCTTCCTTTTACATGGGAATGGAGGTCTATAAAATGGAGTAGAGTCATACACGAGCCGTATAGCCAATGGGCAGTTGGGACTGTAGGAGAATCCAACTTTCTTTGCCCAGAAAGTCATGCTTTTCCACTTTGTTGTTCCCTAAGCACCAAGAGGCCACCATCCTTCTTGATCTTTTCTGGATACCCAATATTTAGTATGGAGGGAGCACCAAAATCATGTTTGTGAAATCATTAAATCATGTTTGTCAAATCATTGACATTTGCACCCAAAGTGGATCTTGGCCCTACCATTGGCTTTCTGTTGCCTAGCTTCTTTCCCGAAGTAGACACTGTTCAGTTTCCCATATGAACAAAGTGGGCCTCGAAGTAGAAGGGCTGTCTGTCTTTGACAGTTAGCAGTGCCAGACTCTAGCTGTCCTTCACTGTTCTTTCCAACTCACTTGACAGGCAGCATGGAATTCTGGAGCGCCACCTGAACCCAGGATCAAGAAGACTTGCATTAAATACTAGGTGGGGGATCTCGAACAAAGAACTTCCCTTTGTGGGCCTCAGTGGCCTTATCTCTAATACGGAAAGTGCCAGTCAGCCTCATGTTATAAGGTTGTCATGAGCATCAAACTAGACGATGGTTGCAAAATGATTTTCTGGTGGCCTTCAGTTATATAAATGTCAACCACTCATCACCATCCCTATCTGTTTCCTGTTCGTCCAGGCAGTCTGTACTTTCTCCTCCTCAAACTGCCCTGCATATGCTCATCTGGACAATATGGCTTCCACCACTGGAATGTAACCTTCCTGATTTGATTTCATTTTTGTATCCCAGATACCCAGGGGCTCTATTAGTTTTTCTCCTAGTGTTTTCTCCTAGACAGTAAATCCCATGAGGAAAAAAGCTAATGTCTTTTTTTTAAAAAAAAAAAAAAACAATTGACCATATCCACCATAATTCCCATAGACAGTAATAATAAGTGACACTTCTAGAATACCTTATGGTTGGGGCGGAGCCAAGATGGCGGAGAAGACACACGCGACTTTCTAAGCTCCTCTCTTACCCTCTTTATCAATATTATATCGAGCCTCAAAATAGTCGGCTGCTACAACCAAAAAGATAAAAGTAGAACAACTCACCCCGGGAAGAAAATCTGCAGTCTCCCAAAAAGGTTGGTTCCGGGGCCGGGGGAGATCCGGCAGACAGGGAGAGGTGGGTTCCGGGAGGAGTCCAAACCGAGGGTGAAGGCACAGATCCCACAACCCCCAACCCCAACCCCATGGGGCTTCTCCGGGGCATTGTGATCATCACAGCAGGAGGACGCACGGTTGCCCAATCTGCCAGGGGGCCGGCTAGGAGCCATGACTTTTTCAGGGCCGATTTGCATCAGGCAAGACGCTGGGCGAGTTTGCGGGTCTGCGGTCCGGTCGCTGTCGCGTCGTGGTCAAGTCACCTGCAATACTCACGTCCCAAAGGGCTCCGGCCTGGGCATGATACTTTATTTGTCTCTGCCCATGGCAATCCTTTAATCCCCAGCCCTACTAAGCAGTTTGATACCAGCCGGCGAATCCACTTCCTTTGGGGGAAGGAAAACTCCACTCCGCCTCCTACCTCGGGCCAAATCGTTTAAATCTTTTCCTGCTCTGCAGAGGAAGCTGGTAACCCCTTCCTGGAGACCTACCTAAAGGCTTTAAACATGAATAAAAAGATGAAAGAACGATCGACCTTCTATGGAAAAAGAGCAGGTCACAAACCTGAAGACCTCAAACAGCAAAAAATGCATCAGACTGTCCTTTTAATAATCCTCAAAGAAGAGACCATTTGGGTCCAAAAAGTTAGAAGATAAATGGGGAAAGGAAAAAGGAAAGAGGAACAACCTAAAGAATTTGGAAAAATAAAAATTCACTAGAAATAGATTTGAATTGGAAAAACAAAAAACACCAAGAAATAGGGATCTTAATTGGAAAAAAAAATAATTCACTAAAAAAAATTATAAAAGGAAAAAAATTCCAACCAAAAACAAATTCAAAAAACTAATTGACATATACAGAAAAATAAAAACCAAAAAAAAAAATTCTTTAAAAATTAAACAACAAATTAAACTAAATTCTTGAACAGCAAAAACATCCAAAAAAAAAAACAAACTAAAAAAACCCCCAAAATTATCTACCAAAAAAATTAAAATAATCAAGGAAAATCAATTTTGGGACTTTCTAAAACAAGAAAAAAAAAAAATACTATTTTACAAAAAAAAAGAATGCCCAAAATAAAAATAAAAGCAAAAGAATTCATCAACCCCTAAAAAAAAAACCCTAAAAAAAACCCCAAAAATTGTGAAATTTAAACATCAATTAAAAAAAACCCCAAAAAACCATTTAAATCCGGGGCCAAATTTAAATCACCCAAAAATCCCCTCTACAAAAAAAAACCAAAAACCCAAAGGCACAAAAACAAATCACCAAAAAAAACTACCCACTAACGGCATTTTCCCAGGGAAAAATGGGTTTTAAAAACAAAGAATTCCACTTTTTTAAAAAAAAAAAAACAAAAGATCTCCAAAAAAAACCCAAAATGCAAAAAAATAAAAAAAACCAAAGGGTACTTTGGGAAACAAAAAAACATTAAAAATTTATATAAACAAAAAGAAATAAAGGAAAAAGGAAATTAGGAAAAAGGTGGGAAAAAAAAAAAAACCACTCCCAAAAAAACTAAACTTAATTAAATTTAAAGGGGAAACATTGGGAATCACCACTTCCAAAAAAAATAATTCATTTGGGTTTTTTCTCCCCCTATTTGGGGGGGAAAAAAAAAAAAATAAAAGGAAAAAACCAAAAAATAAAAATAAAAAACAAAAAAATTTAAAAAAAAGTAAAAGAAAAACCAATCTTTTTAAATAAAAAAAAATTTATAATTCAACGAAAATGGGGAAAAACTCCCCAAAAAAAACAAAAAAACACAAAATCAAAACCCTCCTTTTTTACAAAAAACATTTAAAGCAAACAAAAAAAGGGTAAAAAGGCTGGGCAAAATTATGCCAAAGGGGAAAAAGGGTCCACCCATCCAATCAACAAAAAAATTGCAATTGGAAAAAAACATCCTCAAAAGGGTCATAAACAACAAGCAAATCCAAAAACTTTAAACCAATGGTTACTCACTTCCTAAAAAAGTTAAAAGGCAAAAAAAAACCAAACTGAAAATCCAACTTGCCTCAGAAAAAATCAAACCACAAAAAAGAAAAAAAAAAAGAAAAAAAAAAAAAGGTATTTTAAATCTTTAGAAAATTAAAAAAAAAAACTTTCTTCTCACTTCATAACCTACCAAAATTACCATTTGGCAAAAACCCTCAAAAATTAAAGCCCAAAAAAAAAAAATAAAATCTTTCCAATCATGGCTAAAACTCACAATTTGGGAAAAGCCAAAAATAAAAACAAAAACTATCAAAAAACCAAAATTATAATACAATTAAAATTTCCTAAATAGAACAAAAAACATCTACCAAAAATTTTGGATCACCAAAGGGAAAAAAATTTTAATTTCCCAAATAAAACAAAAAAGAAAAATTAAAATTAAACCAAACAAAAAAAAAAACCAAATTAAAACCCCCCAATCAAAAACTAAATTAAATTTAAAATTAAAAGAAATTAAAAAATTAAAAAAAAAAAAAAACAAAAAAAATAAGGTTGGTTCTAAAAAAAACCAAAAAAAGAAAGCCTTTGGAAATCATTAAAAAAAAAGAAAAGAAAAAGTTTAAAAGAAAAAAACTTTCCACCAACAAAAATTAAAATAAAATTTATTTTTCCAACTTTTATGCCAAAAAGCCAAAATAATACCTCCAAAAAAAAGACCCCCCCCCCCCCCCCCAAAAAAAAAAAAAAAAAAAAAAAAAAAAAAAAAAAAACCAAAAAAAAAAACCCCAAAAAAAAGATAAAAAAATAAGGAGCCCCAAACTTCCACAACATTAAACCCAAACCAGGACTAAAACAGAGAAAAAAATTTAACCAACCCTTAAATTGCAAAAACTTTAAAAGAAAGCAAAAGCTGAAAAACCCAAAAATAAAACCAGATCAATAGAAATTTTCAAATCAGGGCTTTAAATTAAAAACTATCAAAAACATTTAAAACCAAATTCAAAACCAATTACCAAAAGCAAAAAACTTTGAAAAATCAACTCCATCCCATTAAAAACAATTGGGAAGGTAAAGGACTTTTCCAAAATAACATCAAAACTTTTAAAACCATCCATAAGCATAAGAAAACAAACCAACCATTCCCAAAAATCTAAAAACAAAAACCCCCCTATCACCCTTACTAAAAAAAAACACTACTTAAAAAGGGAAAAAAATTAAAAAAAAAAAGGCAAAAGCCAAAACACTTTCCGGCAGATTAACTTAAAACCCCAGAATTCCAAAAAATTGAAAAACCACAACTTGCTTTTGGGTTTTAAAAATCCACAAAGTCATCAGCCTTTTAATTTCAAACAAAATCCAACATCAAAGTTACAAAAAAATTCCATTTAAATAATACGTAAAAAAATATTTAAATCACTAAAAAATCCAAAAACAACAAACAGACCACTTTTCCACAAATTAAGTCTGATCTAACCAATTGGAAAAATATTAAATGCTCTTGGATAGGGCGAAAATATAATAAAAGATGACAAATCCTAAACTAATCTATTTATTTCCTTCCAATCAACCCCAAAAAAACTATTTTTGACCTAGAAAAATAACAACAAAGTTCATATGGAAAAACAAAAAGGTCAAAATTTCAAGGAATTAATGAAAAAAAAACAAAATGATGGTGACTTATTAAAAGATCTAAAATTTATATTATAGGCGCGTTACCAAAACTATTTGTATTGGCTAAGGGAATAGATTAGTTGATCAGTGGAATAGTTGGTTCAAAGGACAAAACAGTCAACAAATATAAACCTAGTCTTTGACAAACCCAAAGATCCCACTTTTGGGATAAGAACACTGTTTGATAAAATTGCTGGGGAAAATTGAAACTAAATGGAGAAACTAGGCATTGATCCATACTTAACGCCAACCCAAGATAAAGGGTCAAAATGGGTTCATGACCTGGCATAAAGAATGAAATTATTTAAATTAGAGGAACATAGGATAGTTTACCTCTCAGACCTGTGGAAGGGGAAGGTCTTTATGACCAAAGCAGAACTAGAGATCATTACTGATCCTAAATAGAAAATTTCGATTATACCAAACTGAAAGTTTTGTACAAACAAAACTAATGCAGACAAGATTAAAGGGAAGCGATAAACTGGGAAAATATTTTTACAGTCAAAGGTTCTGATAAAGGCCTCTTTCAAAAATAAAAGTTCTCAATTTATAAAAAATCAAGCCATTCTCCAATTGAAAAATGGTCAAAAGGATATGAACAGACAACTCAGATGAAGAAATTGAAACATTTCTTCATATGAAAAAAATCTCCAAGTCATTATTAATCAGAGAAATGCAAATTAAGACAATCAAGTTCCACACACCTGTGATTGGCTAAGATGACAGGAAAAAAAATGATATTTTGGAGGATGCGGAAAACTGGGACATTGATGCATTGTTGGTGGGTTGTGAACGAATCCAACCATTTTGGAGAGAATTTGGAATATGCTCAAAAAGACAAACTGCATACCCTTTGATCCACAGTGTTACACGGGATTATATCCCAAAAATTACAAAAAAGGAAAGGGACCTGTATGTGCACGAATTTTGTGGGCCCTTTTTAGTGGTAAAACTGAAACTGAATGGATGTCCATCAGTTGGTAATGCTGAATAAATTGTAGGGTATATGAAAATTATGGAATATTACTTTCTGTAAGAAATGACCAACAGGAGATTTCAGAAAGGCCTGGAGGACTTAACGAACTGATGCTGATAAAAAGAGCAGGACCAGGAGATCATTATAACTTAACAACAAGACTAATGATGACCAGTTCTGATGGATCACCATCCTGCAACAGATCAACCAAATCATTTCTAATGGAGCAGTAATGAACTGAACCTATGCCCAGAAAAAAACCCCTGGGGAGACTAAAAAATACATTAAATTCCCAATCCCTATATTTATGGCACATGCATTTTGATTTCCTTCCAAGTAATTGTAAATAATTCAAGTCTGATTTTTTTTAAACAAAATAATGTTTTTCATGTATATTATTGTATCTAAGTTATATTTTAATATATTTAACATCTACGGTCATCCCCATCTAGGGGAGGGTGGGGGGTAAGAGGTGAAAAAATTGGAACAAGAAGTTTGGCAATTGTTAATGCTGTAAAGTTACCCATGTATATATCCTGTAAATAAAAGGCTATTAAAAAAAAAAAAAGAATACCTTATGGTTTACAAAAGACTTTCCTTACTTTATCCCATTTAAGTTCCACAGCAACCCTGGGAGATACATACTGGCACCACCCTCCATTATTAATAAGATAGAGAATAAAGTATCAGCAGTCATATTTGAACTTAAATCTTCCCAACCCCATTTATCTCAAGCTGCTTCAATTAATAAATATCAAAAGGAATAGAACATGTGAATCAAGTCCATCCATTGGACAATATCTTTTTTTTTTCTTATGCCTGATTTCTCTGTGGCAATGAGTGCTACTCAGCTCCCTCTCCCCACCTGACTTTAAATCCATTTTCTCTGTATGGACTTTAGGGTTGTGAGGTAGACCAGGAAAAGGACTGGAACCCTGGACCTGGACCCACTCAAAGATTGTTCACTACAGTCAGAAGCCTATGGGAAGCTAGGGGACAGGGTCCATCTTCTGCACTGGAAATAACATTGGGAAATTTGACCAAGACTCCAGGCAATGGATTAGGCTGGGTAAAAATGAATTTGCAAATCCGAAATCAAGATTTCCCTGCCATCAGTGAGCATCTCTCAGATTCTGTGTACATTTGACTGCCAACTATCAGTTTCTCAATATCATGGAACAATAATAGCCTCTTTTTCCTTTCCTCTGTTTCAAGGGAATAATCTTCTCAAACAAATACAACTGTGCTTCAGCTTGAGTTCAGCAGACTTAGAAAATTTCTGGGGAAAGTGCACATATGTAATCAAGGGTATAATTTAGAAAAGTGCATATTGCAGAATAGAGATATAAAGTTAATTAACATCCCGGTAATTATGCCTCAGAAAGGTGACAGTAAAGAGGTCTGAGTTGCTGAGTGTCTAATGATGCATTGATGTTATTTGTGAAAATTTCAACATCAGAAAAGTGAGAAAGAAGAAAAACTTGGCTTGATGCCAAACCACATCACCCATTGATAGGAAAAGGACGAAGTTTTGAGGCTGAGTTTCCTCTGTTGTAACAGTTTCCTCTGAATAGACTAGAATTCAGGAACCAACACATTGATTGTTGTCTTTCATTTTCAAAGGTGACCAAAATGATATTGCATTAGATTCAAGTTACAATATGTTCAACTGTGGCTGATCAGACCAAAGCAAACTCAAAGTGCTTTGCCACAGATTGGATACAAAGAATCCCAAAAGCTCTGCCGTGTTATTTCATTGTTGCCATTTTCTTTGGTACAAAATATTGTTTCTTTGACTTCTTTGACCTCCTCATTCTGTAGAATTAGGTTATTTAGTTTCCATTGAAGTCAGAATTCTTTCTTCAAAGTTTCCTTATTGATTAATTTTTATCTTGTGGACTGAGTTTAGTATTTCTGTCTTTTTACATTCCTTTATGAGTACTTTATATTGTAGCACAAAATCAATTTCTGAATGTGTGTATGTCTATGTGTATATATTTTTGCACATAAGTATGTAAGCATACACTCTGCATGAATTCAATCGATAATCACTAAAGGTTTACCACAACTAATTTTTAATAACTCAATTTAGATCTTTTAAGTTTTTTCTAGTGTACATTTTCAATAGATTTGTCCAAGTCTAAAAGGGAGCACAATGAAGCCCCCACCAATTGTTTTACTGTCTTGTGTCTTTTTGTCATTCAGTTAGTGTTTACTTAAGCAGTTTGATTTTTTCTGCATGAATAAATAAATAATTTATTTTGTGCAAAGCACTTCGTTAAGTGATGAGGATGCAAATAAAAAAGGTGGATTACTGTCAGGCGTTTCCATTCTAATGAAAGAGACAACACACATGGAAGTTTCAGCTGCAAGTCAGATGGAGAAGTCCATGATCTTTTAGGTATAGAAGCAAAGCAGATGAACATATCTCTTCTTTGATATCATTTCTACTGATCAAATGTTAATCAGTTTCTGATATTGAACTATTTGAAGTGTCAACGCCTTTGAGGGCAAAAATTTTCTTTGCTTTGTCTTCAAGAGCTATGGCTGCCACAAGCCTTATAGGAGCAGTTACCAGATCATATCTCAGTGGGAGGTACTTCTCAAGAGGATGCCTGAAGGTGCTGGCCTAGAAGCATTGCCCTTCCCACGGCTCTTAGGCTTAGGGTGGTGGGCTTATCAATCAGAATTGGAGTAGAGAGGGGGAGATTGTGGCCATATTTTTGAAGCATATGCTTAGTACTGATTTTTTTTGATATTCATTATCTGTGGTCCCTTTAACTTAGTTTCCCCTTCTTGAACCCCTCTTTTCCAACTCCTTGCTTCATTCGCTATTTACTCTGTTTTTCTTCCCACTATTCATTTCTTCTCCTGCATCTTGCTTCGTCTGGCTCATGAGAATTGGGTTCCTGAAATACCCAATCTCTGCATCCCTACCTTTATGCTTGTATTATTTCCTGTCATTCTGTATTTAGAAGAAATTGTCATTTCTTTCTATTTATTGATTATTCTCTGAGTCTGACATAAGTACCTAAAGTCAATTTGATTCAGTTAACACTAAACACCTACTATGTTCCAGGCACTGTGCTAATACTAGGAATTAGAAATAAGGAAAAAAGACCTGTTCTCTTAAATTAGGCTGAACAATGCAGCATTGAAGATATAGGATCGGACCTTGGGACAAAGAACAGGATTTGTGATAAAGGGAAAGTTTCTGAAGCCCACGTGGCATTTTCCATACGATGTCCATTTATCCTCTTCTCCTTCCATCCTTTGGTTTTGCTTGAGGAAAGGGCTCATTATTAACAAGAAAGTTTGGGAATATTTGATGAAGTTTTCATAATTAATTTGAAGAGCTAAAGGTCAGAAGTCAGTGCTTAATCAGTGCTTTGGGAATTGAATGGAGTTGAGATTGAACTAGGGTTTGAATGTCTTTTCTAACTCTATTACTTTGCGTTACAGATTTGGGAACCGTCATCATGGAGACTGAGGAATAACATCTGCACCTTGATAGATGCCCATAGTTAGGTTACAGGAGAAAGGAGGTTCACCGGAGGAAACAGAAGGATCATTCGAAGAGGTAAGTGGAGAACGGTCGGATTGCTTTCATTGCTATTTAAGTCTGCAGAGCTCGGCTGCGTTCTCTTTCCCCAGCCAAATAATCAAACTTGCGTGGGTTTGCACAGGAGAAATTAATATCAAATGAAAGATTGATTAATTATCCCCAGGTTTCAACTAACAACTTCTCCCTCTATACCTGTGTGTTAATTTATTTTAGTGTCAAGTTCAGTTATCTCTAATCATTAGAAAACGTGTTTAGTCTTTCCCAAAACATGTTCACTTAAGCTGTCCCTGCAGTGACAGCTGCTACACAATCAGGTGCAATAAAACTTTTCTATCAGTTGGTAATTTTCTTTAGAAAGCATTTCCAGAATCCTTGTTGCTGTTCTTCAGAAGAATTCTTCTTATTATGACAGCACCTGAGAAATCCTTGTTGCTCACATATCAAGATCATGTGCAAGGCTCTGGAGTCACACTCGGGCACAAGCTAGCCATGGACCAATGGCCATACTCACCTGGACCCCCATAGTCCATTGCTGATGAGCCCATTACTTCTGCTCTGTGTTTGTCAGCTTTTAGTAGGAAACTGAAGATATGGCAGCAGAATTCACTTCTCAGACATACCCAGAGAGTATCTCAGCGTCATTACGTATAAACCTGCCCAGATCCCCTCTATGATGCCTTTTCCTTGCTCAAATTGTAGTAAGACTGGCTATTGACGCCCACAGGCTAAAGTTCCAAGGTGGTAGGAGTTTGGGGAGAATCTTTTGAAAATTATAGCAGTGATTTCTTGCTTTAAATTAAAGCTTTTTATTTACAAAGCATATGCATGGGTAATTTTTCAACATTGACCCTTGCATAATATTTTGTTGCACATTTTCCCCTCCTTCCCCCACCCCCTACCCTAGCTGTCAGGTTGTCCAATACATGTTAAATATGTTGAAATACGTGTTAGATCCAATATATGTGTACATATTTATACAGTTATCTTGATGCACAAGAAAAAACAGATCAAGAAGGAAGAAAAACTGGGAAAGAAAACAAAATGTAAGCAAATAACAACAGAGAGAGTGAGAATGCTCTGTTGTGGTCCACACTCAGTTCCCACAGTTCTCTCTCTGGGTGTAAATGGCTCTCTTCACTACTGAACAAGCGGCATTGCTTTGAATCTTCTCATTGTTGAAGAGAGTCACGTCCATCAGAATTGATCATCGTATAGTCTTGTTGTTGCCATATATAATGATCTCCTGGTTCTGCTCATTTCACTCTGCATCAGTTCCTGTAAGTCCTTCAAGCCTCTTTGAAATCATCCATAGCAGTGATTTCTTTAGTGCATCACCAGGCCAAGATTCAGTGACAAAAAACGCCTTCCAGATTCTCAGAAGTTCCCAAAGCTTAGATGGTCTCTTTGGGGAGGGAGAACTAGAAAAGCTTACAGGTAGGAAGTAGAGAGTATTTAATTTCTTCTTTCTTTTGCTTGTTTTCATTCTTTCCCATTCCCTTTCTCAAGAAACTTCAGTTTCTCCCTGTTGCCTCTAGGGTACAATAAAAATTCCTCTGTTTGGCCCTGCAGACCCTTGCCAGCCCTGTTCCCTTTTCTCTTTTCAGTTTTATTCCACTTTATTCCTTTCATGTACACTGCAGCATTGCCAAGCAGGCCTACTTGGTGTTCCCAATCCACAGCATTCAGTGTCCAGTACATTGGACTTTCTGTCTGTCCTTCATTCTTCTCTGATTATCTTTCAGACAAATTCTGTTTAACTGCTCCCTCCTCCGGGAAGCTCTCTCTTCTCTCCGGCTCCCCATCCTCAGTAATATTCTCTCTCTATCTCGACCACCTGATGGTTACACATCTCTGCATGCATGTTATATGTTTTGCAGTAGAATTGCAACTCCTTGAGGGCAGGAACAGTTTGCTTTTTGCCTTTGTAGCTACAGACCCTAACACGGTGATTTGTGCACAGTAGGAACTTAATAAGAATGGGAATATAATAATAGGCACAAATTGGGGATCCGTGGTTTGCTCCAAGTGAGAGTACCCCAAGGATGGGAATACAAATTAAGGATCTTCTGTGTCTTAGTAGATAAGTCCTAGGGAGTTGCCTGAGTCTGAGAGGCTGAGTGACTTGCTGGTCATCACAGAGCTCACAAGTGTCAGAGGCAGAATTGGAAATCAGGTGTTGGTACCTCCTAGTCATGTGCTCTCTGCACTCTGAGGGATGGCAGGTGAAACAACTTTCTAACCATCACAGAGTTGGATTTTTATTCAAGTCAGTTATCTTTCTATTATGATGTGCTCTGATGAGCTCAACTTGCACAGCCCCGGAAAGCAAGGCCAGCCTCCCTCTCGTTTGTCTCTGTATCTCATATGAGACCCTAAGTACAGGAGATCCTCAGAGGCTGTTCTTGGAAGGAGGGCTGACCATTGGTGTTGGTCAGAGTTCAGCATTTCCAAGGTCCTCAAGGAATATTGGGAAAATGTTCCTTTTTGATCTGGTTGCCATGGGAATTTTGTCCTTTTGCAGAAGGCTGACATTGAGGCCCAAAGCAAAGCTTGAGGTTCCACTTAGGATCAGATTGGAGGCTCTGCCACGTACTAGTGTGTCACCATGGATGCTGTCCTCCTCTGTTCTTGGCCCCCATCTGTTCCTCTGGATAATCTGGAGGCAAGTACAGATCTATCTCACTCTACACATAGAATGACTGGGCTGTGGCCTGGATGAGGAATGTGTCTGCATGGACAGTTTGATTCTAATAGCTCTGGGAGTAATTATCAAGTCTCCAGGCTGGTCCCCTCTCAGGGAGTCAAAGAACGGTGTCTAGCTGAATTTTGCTTGAGAAAAGGGGAAGTATGGAGGTGGGAAAGAAGGAGGGGATGGCTGCAGTGTCTTAGTCAGAAAATACCCTCTTCTTATGGTATCACTTCAAAAGGCTAGAAATGAGTCAGATCCAATAAAATCATTTCTTTCTGAATAATGAAAACACCATCAGGATCACTAGGACATACCACCAGGTCCATCCATTAGTCATCACAACCCTGCCAGGGAATGTAGTTCCTCAGCTAGCTCAGGCAACAAAAAGCAGAGTGGTAGTAGAAGGCTTGCTCCCAGTGTGGCCCACTATGGCCTGAGGCAGCCTGCTTGTCTCCCAAGTGAACGCTTCACAAAAGTACGTGCAAAAATACAAAATCTCACGGCAACCAAGTCAGAAAACAACATTTTCCCTCCATTCCTAGAACATCACAAGCCCTGAGCTACGTCAATGGCTCTCTCCCTCTTCTTTCCTCAAGCACTCCTGAAGGAGCTTCTCTGCAAAAGGCCTCATACAAGATGCAAAGACAAACTGGACACGGGTTGGTTTGGCCTCCCAGGGCCTTACAAATTAGACTCAATGGCATGCTATAATGAAAATGGAGTTGACTAGAGTGTGAATCCCAGCTCCATGACTGTGGACACGATGTTTTACCACACTGGGCCCCAGTTTTTTCTTCTGTAAAGTGGAGAGAATCGATTTTGTCCCTTGTGAGAAGGTAAAGAGCTGCTGTTATGCTTAAGGTGCTCTCATCATTTTCTAGTGTGGCACTTGTAGAAATTCCTCTCCCATTTCTGCTGCTGCTTCTCAGCATTAGGTTTCTCGGAAGCTATTCCCTTCGCTGTTTCCTGCGGGACAGGAGCATCCTGTTAGTCATATGCCATCTTTGTTGGTGGTTGTCCTTTGTTCTGGAAAAGGACTGTGACATCAGGGAGGGTGATGCCGGGACATGCAAGTAGGATTGAAGTGAGGAGGGTTGGGCAAAGTCACCTGCCTCACTTTCCCCTCCAGAGATAAGATATAACAGAAGATGTAAGATAAAAGATGTAAAGATGAGCAGAGACAGCCCGGCTGCAGGGGAAGACCTTGACCTTTGTAAGTTGAAGTCTTTCCTACTACTGGATGGACTAAATATGCAGAACTTGACACATTTTAGGACTTGCCAAGGTGGGAACTTGTTTTGCTCGACTATGCTTATTGTAGTAAGGTTTTTGCTTTTCTTCTTTTCTTTTTGCCCGTAGGGGTGAGGAAGTAAGAGAAAAAAAGAAATGCAAGAAATGCTTGTTAATTGAAGGGAAATTAATAAAAACAAACAAAAAAACCATTTCTCCGAGCTGAGCAGGATGGAATTAAAAGGAGATTCTGTCCGGTGCTGAAAATCACCCTCCTGTTTCTATGCTGGATTCCTGAGGAGTGAGGGGGCAGCAGTTTTTGCCAAACAGTTGAAAGACCAAGAGGAAAATGAAAGGTTCCCTGGGCTGCCTCTCCATTTTCTCCTCCCTCCTCATTTTTCTCTTTAGTTCCATCAGCACAGCACCAGAGCTGGGTGGATGGAGACAGACACAGGCAAAGGGAAATGGAGAAAATACAGTATGAAATGGAGCAACAGAACAAGCTCCTCTGGCCAGTGGAAATAGACACGGGTCCCTTTCCTCCGGAGCCCATTTCCCCTGGAATTATTTTACTTTAATTTTGCCTGTTGCTCTCCAACCACACAATCCTCTCTTCATAGAGTCCTAATTCTGGGTAAAGGAGCTCAAAATCCCTTTAGTGATATCAGTGGCCACAAACTGGTATATTTTGATCTTTCCCAAGGTAATCTCATGATTTCCTTTTGTGCATTGGAAGCAATGGGGAAAAATGGGATGAGCTCCAGGCCGAGTCTGGCAGCTTCCTTTGGTCCAGGTTCTACAGTTAGCTAAGTCATTTTTTTTATTCCCTTCAATGCTCAGCTCAATGCCCTCTTACCCCAGGGGCTTTTCCTGATTCCTCTAGAGGTTAGGGTTTTTTTTTTCTTTTTTTTTCCTTTTTCTTTTCCTTCCCCTTATAAACCCTGGCAAAATGCTTAGATAACTGGCCTCAGAGTCCAGGAGTCCTAAATTGGAGTCCCACTTTTGACACCTACTGCCAGCAAGACCCTGGACAAGGCATCTCAACTCTCAGTACTCTGGACAGTTCTCTGGGACTAGAAATTACTGAGGAGTGAGTGACCTTGCCCTGGGAGAGAGAATTTTCTCATCTGGAAGTTCCCTGTGCCAAGACTATCATAGTTATAGGCCCCATCCTCAGTGACTTTTTTATTATCATTTTTAGTTTTTCAGTAACTTTGTGTGTATTTTGGATTCCCTTATCCCTTAGATTCCCTTTGTGGTTTCCCCCATCTAGAGCACAGGCTCCTGAGAGAGGAGAAGAGGGCAGAGGCCTTTCCTAAACTCTTTATATCTGCTCCCCACAGTGCAGTGACTGGCTCACAGTAGGCATTTCATAGATGCTTACCTTGAGTATCACACAAGCATTTGGCCATACTTATTCTGCGCCAGGGGCTTGGGCCAGAAACTTATTTTTCCCTACCCAATCCTTGGTGGTTGACTTTAGTAGTCCTTTGCTATCCCATTCAAAGAGTTCATCTTCTGGAGGAAAAATTCTGGTGGCACTCCTCCCAGGGATAGATTTGGAAGCAGGAGGCCTGACGTGGATTCCTGCCTTAGTGAATTCAATGCCCCTCTTAGAACCGTGGATAACTGCCTTTGAATCCCATCTCTGACATTTACTAGCTGTGGGACTCTTCATTTTTTTAATCCTCAGTTTCCTCATCTTTAAAATAGGGGTTATATCACTAACTTCACAGGATCATTGTTATTCATTAACTATAGGCAACTTTCTTCCCTTTGAGCTTTAATTTCCCTTATAAAAAAGAAGATTAAAAAAAGCTTTGAATGACCTTCCCCTTAGGTTTTTGGCCTGAAGGGAGGAGGCCCTCTCTGAATGGAAGTTCTTGTTATTCTTACTACTGTTCCCTCTAAGAAAACTTTCGAAAGGGGTCAGATTTCTGATTGGTTTGGAGGTGGACTTACACATTAAATATAATTTTGTGATGGGATCCGGGAAGAAAGGCATTATGTAGAAGATAATCAGCAGGGGTCCCATTCATTGGAATGAAGGCTTTTGTTCCAAGCTCCCTTCTTTCACCCTCCATTTGCTGCTTTTTCTTCACTAAGAAAGAAAAAGTGATGATGAGGAATGGCCTGTTTCTGTAGAAATTGGCTCCTTGTCTGGCCCAGTTGAATAGGCAGGCATGTCATTGGGGTCCTTCTCATTAGATTTAAGGAGAACTCTATTTTCACCTTTGTGAACAGGGGATGGGTCAGTATCTTTGGAGCTCATTATATTAGTTGCCTTTCATTGGGGGTATAAATTAATTGGTGGCTTGTTGAGCTGGTAGAAAGGGTCCCGGAAGAGGGAAGGAAATGAAAGTGTTCATTTTCAGCAGAGATTAGACTAGCATAATAAAAGCTAGTCACTCAGAAATTGTTTCTATCTCATATTATATTGGAAAACATTAATATTTTTTCCTTGGGTCTCTTAGTGGCTCCTGTGAATTTAGAGGAGGCAGTATTCGCTCTGCTGAACTCTGTAGAGCTGAACTCAGCTCCACTAACCAGGAGTTGAAATTCTGAGGAGGGTCTCTCTTCTCTGTACTTGCTTGGACTGCTCTCATGGCATGCTGTCTCCACTGGGGCAGCCTTTTAGCATTACTTCTCACAGGAGCAGGTAGTCCCCACCCAAGGGATGGAGCAGCTTAATTTGGGAGGTGCTGTTGTCTGAATGACTTGCTGCATAAAGGCTTTTTACAGTCAGGAGCCTAGAGAGCCACAGTTGGCCCGAGTCCATTTTCTTACACTAATGGCAGTTCCCCATTTGATTGTTGCTCTACTTGGTACCAGAGCCTCTGAACTACAAGCAATCATAAATTAGAATTTGAGGGGAACCTCCCCACTTTTCAGAATCAGTCTCCCATCTTACAGAAGAAGAAACAGAAACCCTAAGGGATGATTACTCTGGTATCTTGGCTTCCCATCTAACAGTTTTTTTTACTTGACCTTGTCTGTGGCTCCGATTATTTCTGCGGGTGTTCATTGGTTGATAAAATCTATTAGTGAGACAGGGATGGGACAAATTCTCTCATGTGAGAATGGATTGCAGGGCAAACCCTGTACTAGTATTTTGATAATTAAGAAAGGAGTTAGAGGCCATCAAGCTAGTTTTCCTTGTTCATCTTACAGTGCAAAAACTGAGTTCTTTGAAACTTGAACTTTGCTCGAGGTCACTCAGATAGTAAAGTAGGAGTGGCTGAATTTGAACCTAAATCCTCTGACTCCAAATTCAGAGGTTTTGCCCTCTATGTTGGATTGTACCTATTATTCTCACTTGGAGAGACCCTGGGCCATGCTGTGTGGTTGGGTCCCAGGAAGCAGGCAGCTGAACTGCTAGTTTTTTAATAGCAATATTTTCAAACAACAGAGACAAGTTCTAGGTACTACTCTAATACAAACTTGCTGTGTAAATTTTCCCAAGTCATGTTACCTCTCTGGAGGTTAGTTTCCTCATCAATAAATAAATACACAAATGAATGAATGAATAAATGGATATAGTCTCTCTCTTTATACATATATATGTATATATATATATATATATATATACACACAGGTATATATATATGTTATATATATGTAATATGTTTTTATATATAACATTATATATCAATTATGTTATACCATATTATATTAATTATATGTTATAGATAATTTTAATATATGAAGCACATGAAAAGGTCAGTGGATATATTCATATATATATTACTTCTAGTCTCGATTCTTCAGAGACTCTATTGTTCCATGAATCTTAATCAAGTAGCATAATCACTGGAAGCATATTGCTGTTTTAAAAGATAAATTTTTGCTTGGGGGAGGAAAGAAGTACATTACAATTTTAGCATACTAAAATTTAGTGTATACTTTTCATCTTATTCTGATGGACCAGATGAATGTGTTATTCATTTAACTCCATATTGCTCTTTGAACAGTAGGCATTCTTCATCTTCTTGGTTTTTCGAGACAGGGATGATTACAAACCTTGGACTGTATTTGAGAATGATTTTGGATCTCCGGAAACTGAAGTGTTCCAGGGGTTGGTATAATTAGTATAATGACATTAGCAAACAGAATATCTGCAAAACCTCATTAATTATAGGAAATTTCTCTTCTTTCTTTTTTGATCTCTGAGTTCATTTATTATTACATATTGTATAATTTTTAACATGTGAGAGAGATCTACTTGGAGAAGAATCTTACAGATTCTTTTTTCTTATTTTTAATACACATTGTTTTATGAATTATGTTAGGAGAAAAAAATCAGAGCAAAAGGGAAAAACCATAGCAGAGATTAAAAAAAACAAACAAACAAACAAAAAAGAAGTGAACATAGCTTTTGTTGATTTACATTCAGTCTCCTTAGTTTTTTTTTTTTTTTTTTTTTTTTTTTTTTTTTTTTTTTTTTTCTGGTTGCAGATGACATTTTCTGTCCAAAGTCTATTGGGTTTACGTTGGATCACTGAACTACTGAGATGAAGCAAGGCTTTCAAAGTTGATCATCACACATTCTTGCTGTACAATGTATTCCTGGTTCTACTTGTTTTGCTCAGCAGCAGATTATGTAAATCTTTCCAGGCCTTTCTATAATCAGTTTGTTCATTATCTTCATGTAACACAACTTATTCAGCCATTCTCTAGTTGATGGGCATCAGATCCTTTTCCAGTTCTTTGCTACCACAAAAAGAACTGCTGCAAACATTTTGTGCATATGGGTCCTTTTCCCTCCTTTATGACTTCCTTGGTATACAGACCAAGTTATGGCACTGCTAGGTATGCACACTTTTATAGCCCTTTGGGCATAGTTGCAGATTGCTCTCAGGAATAGGTGAATCATTTCACAACTTCAACAACAATGTATCAGTGTCCCAGTTTTCCCACATCCCCTCCAATATTTTTCATTATCCTTTCCTGTCATCTGAGAGGTGTGAGGTGGTACCTCAGAGTTGTTTTAATTTGCATTTCTCTTATCAATAGTGATTTAGAGCATTTTTATATAACTATAAATGGCTTTAATTTCATCATCTGAAAATTTTTTGTTCATATCCTTTGAGTATTTATCAATTGGGGAATGATGTATTTTCTTATAAATTTGACAGTTTTCTATATATTTTAGAAATGAGATCTTTATCAGAAATATTGACTGTAAAGATTTTTTCCAGCTTTGTACTTCCCTTTTAATCTTGTTTTTGTTGGTTTTGTTTGTGCAAAACTTTTTAATTTAATGTAATCAAAGTTATCCCTTTTGCCTATCATAATGTCCTCTACTTCTTCTCCAAAGATCTAATAAGTAAATTATCCCTCATTCTCTTAATTTATTTATGGTATCATCCTTTATGCCCAAATCAAGTATCCATTTTGACCTTATTTTGGTAGATCTATGCCAAGTTCATAATATATTATTTTCCAGTTTTCTCAGCAATTTTTGTCAAATAGTGAGTTCTTATTCCAGAAGCTGGAGTTTGGGTGTTTATCAAATACTAGACTGCTATAGGTCATGCTTATTGTGTTGTGTCTAAATAATCTATTCCACTGATTCACCACTGTATTTTTTAGTCAATATCAAATGGTTTTGATGACTGCTGCTTTATAATAAAGTTTTTGGTTTGGTACTGCTAAGCCATCATCCTTTGTATTTTTTAAATCAATTTCTTTTGTATTCTTCAAGATGAATTTTGTTATTTTTTTCTAGTTTTATAAAATAATATTTTGACAGTTTGACATGGCACTGTACAAGCAGACCAATTTTGGCAGAATTGGCATTTTTATTATGTTAGCTCAGCCTAGCCATGAACAATTTATATTTTTCCAATTGTTGAGATCTGATTTTATTTGTGTGATGTGTTTTGTAGTTGTGTTCATATAGTTCTTGGGTTTGTCTTGGCAGGTAGACTCCCAAATACTTTATTTTGTCTACAGTAATTTTACATGGAATTTCTCTTTCAATCTCTTGTTGGTGGGCTTTGTCAATAATATACAAAAATGCTGATCATGTGTGGCTTTATTTTATATCCTGCAACTTTGCTAAAACTGAGAATTGTTTCACATAGTTTTTTGAATAATTTTCTAGGATTCTCTATATACAACATCATATCATCTAGAAAGAGTGATAGTTTTATTTGCTCATTGCCTATTGTAATTCCTTTCATTTCTTTTTCTTTTCTTATTGTTAAAAACCAACATTTCTAGTACAACATTGAATAATAGTGGGGATAATGGGCATCCTTGTTTCACCCCTCATCTTATTTGAGAGTAAGTTCCAGTTTCTATCTTTTACAAATAATGCTTGCTGTTAGTTTTAGATAGATACTGCTTATTATTTTAAGGAAAGCTCCCTTTATCCCTATGCTCTCTAGTGTTTTTAATATAAATGAGTGCTGTATTTTGTCAAAAACTTTTTCTGCATCTTTTGAGATTATCATATGATTTCTGTTGGTTTTGTTATTGATATGGTCGATTATAGTACTAGCTTTCCGATATTGAACCAGCCCTGCATTCCTGAGATAAATGCCATTTGGTCATAGTTTATTATCCTGCTGATAAGTTGCTGTGATCTCTTTACTAATATTTCATTTAAAGTTTTTACATTAATATTGTTAGGGAGATTGGCCTGTAATTTTCTTTCTCTATTTTGGCTCTTCCTGGTTTAGGTATCAGCATCATGTTTATGTCACAGAAGGAATTTGGCAGGACTCCTTTAAATGTTTGGTAGGATTCACTTGTGAACCCATCTGACCCTGGAGATTTTTTCTTAGGGAGCTCATTGATGACTTGTTCAATTTCTTTTTCTAAAATGGGATTTTTTTTTTGCTGAGGCAATTGGAGTTAAGTGACTTGCCCAGGGTCACACGGCTAGGCAATGTTGAGTGTCTGAGGCCAGATTTGAACTCCGGTCCTCCTGACTTCAGGGCTAGTGATCTACCCAGTGAACCATCTTGCTGCCCCTAAAATGGGATTATTTAAGTATTTTATTTCATCTTCTGTTAACCTGGGCTCTTTATATTTTTGTAAATATTCATTCATTTTGGTTAGATTGTCAGACATGCTGCCATAGAATTGGGCAATAATATCGCCTAATTATTTCTTTAATTTCTTTCTAATTGGTGGTAAATCCCCCGCTTTCTTTTTTGATGCTAATGGTTTGTTTTTTTATTTCCTTTTTCTGATTAACAAAAGGTTTATCTATTTGCTTAGTTTTTTTTTTTTATAAAAACACCTCAATTTTGTTTATTAGTTCAATAGTTTTCTTAGTTTTTATTTTATTAATCTCTCCTTTGAATTTCAAATTTTCTAATTTGGTATTTAATTGGTGGGTTTTTAATTTTTTCTTATTCCAACTTTTTTAGTTGCATGCCTAATTCATTGATCTCCTCTTTTCCTGTTTTATTTATGTAGCTATTTAGAGATATAAAATGTCCCCTAAGAAGTGCTTTAGCTGCATGCCATAAGTTTTGGTATGTTGTATCATTATTGTCCTTTTCTTGGATGAAATTATGTATTGTTTCAGTGATTTGTTGTTTGACCCATTTGTTCTTCAGAATTAGATTATTAAATTTCCAATTGGTTTTCAGTCCATCTTTCCCTAACCCTTTATTGAATACAATTTTTATTTTTTTGATCATGGACTTCAGGAAGGCCAATAAATTTTAAATTGTCTCTTCTGGATCTATTTTCCAGGTCGACTGTTTTGCCAATGAAGTATTTCACATTTTCTTTCATTTTTTCATTCTTTTTAGTTTGTTTGATTCTTGCTGTTTCACAAAGTCAGTAGCTTCAATTTTCCATGTTATAGTTTTTAATGTGTGATTTTCTTCATTTATCGTTTGTATCTCTTTTTCCATTTGGTTTATTCTATTGCTTAAGGAGTTATTTTCTTCAGCCAATTTTTTTTCCTTTATTTTCCAAACTGTTGATTCTCTCATGTATACCTTTCATTTCTTTTCTCATTTTTGCTTCTACCTCTCTCTCTCTCATTTGCCTTTTGAAGTCTTTTATGAGCATTTCCAAGAAGCTTCTTTGGGCTTGAGACCAATTTATCTCACTCTTTGAGGTTTGTCCTGTGGACTTTCTGTCCTCATCTGAGTTTGTGTTTTAGTCTGCCCTGTCACCATAGTAGCTTTCTATGGTCATAGTTCTTTTTTGTTTCCTGGTCATTTTCTTTCCTTTTCTTTTGGTATTTCCTTTTTTTTTCAATTTTAAGGTAGAGTTCTGCTCCTGGGGTAAAGGTGACGCTGTCCCAAGCTTCCTATGCAGCCTTGGCTTATGAGTACAGGGGACCCTTGTGTTTTTAGGGGGTTGTTTTACCTGCTCTTTTCAGGAAACAGCCTGGTTTCCCAAAGTTTGCCTTCTGATCTGGGACTCAAAGCTGCCTCCCTAATTTGCTCCTCTACTGGGCCAGGACTGGTGGTCTTATTGCTGATTTCCTGTGATTAAGATTCTTTTACCAGCTTTCCCAGAGTCTATCTGACCTGGGCTGAACACCCTTTGCACCCCAGTGAGGCTGACCTTTCTTGAAGCTTTTTCACTTTATCTTGAGCTGGAGAATGGTTTCATTCCATCAGATTCTGTTTAGAGGCTTGGTTTCCATGTGGTTTTTGAGGGAAACTGAGAGAGCTCAAGCAGCTTCCTGGCTTTACTCCACCATCTTGGTTCCACCCCCAGAAATGGGAATTTCTCTTCTGTTTGAGTTCTGAATTAGATGTTCTCTACAACTATTGCAAATCTTTTAGCAGGTATACATCTCATTACTCTGTCTTTTCTGACATTAATAATAATCAGAGAGTTGTCAAATAAAATTATCTTTGGCTTGCATCTTTAAAAATCTGCTATGAATTTAATATAATCATAGGAGCAGGAATATGCTAGTAAATTCTTAACAACCAGCTCTCTGAAAAAAAATGATGTGGATGACACTTTTAATTTTAATCTACATTATTAATGTTTTCTCCATCACTTTCAATCTAAACAATCAAAACAGTAACTCAAGCTGTGATTTGTAGTATTTGCCAATTTCTAAAGTATTAATGCTCATGCTGAAAATTTAACAATCATCTATCTCCTGAGTCAGTATGAGCTGGCTACAATACATCTTTGCATGGGAGGACTTTTATGGAAGCATTTCTTTCCTGAATCAGATGATAATTTATATTTAACAAACCTTAAGTACAACGAAGTTATGTATAATTTGTACCTTTCCATCATTTTTCTTATTATAAAAATGTGGTCTATTGTAGAGTATCATTTGCTCAGTCCTCCTCATTCCCTTTTCATACCTTCATCAAGGTTACCCTCCATATAGATAGATAGATAGATAGATAGATATAGATGTCATAAAGATTTTATGGAAACTCAATGAGAAAGTAGGCAAGTGAGTCTGGCTTTATTGATCCCTTATTGATCATCTTGGTTTTCATAGCAATTCTACTTGGGGTTTTCTTCCCATTATTTGGGTTAGAGTTATAATCTCGCTACCTTTCCAGAAATCAGTCTTTCACTAGTCTTAAATAGTATGTTGCTCCAGTACAGATTTCTTCTTTGTTCAACCAGCCTTGCTGGCTGTACTTTCCACTTTGATTTCTTCTTGCCATTTACACATTCTCATGAACCATATCTGAGACTGGACTGCATCCAATTACAATGATTTCCCTCAACATTGATGATGAAGGTAATAGAGATGCTGACGGTTCCATCACCTATTTTGTCCATCTGTTGTCTTTCTTACATTTGCATCTTTTAGTTACATTTATTTACATGTGCATGGCTTTGTTCCATTTGATATCAAATGTTCTGCAAATTTTCTGTGGGTTTTTTGTGATAATACTCATAATCTCCCTCTGTCCCCCATAAAGTTTAGAAAGCAAATTGATCATCTTAATTGGTATTACCCGGGACTGCTGCATCTCTGTGCTTGGCAAGGAGATCGTGTTTGTCGGTTGGCCAGTTGGTTACTGGTCTACCATGTGACTGTTGTATTGCATTAGTTAAAATTCCAGAGGTAATGATGAAAGTGTGGGCCAGTATCTTTTCACTTATTATATTTCCCATTTCTATCACAAGTAGCTTCCTTCTAATTTGATGTTAATTTTGCTCTTTTTGTCTAACAAGTCAGTCATTTGATTGTTTATAGACTAATGCGGAAAAATGACTATCACACCCATTCCTAGTTGTTTCCTCTTAAGGTGTTGATGTAATCAGTTTTGAATGTAATGGCATATTATTACTGTTTTGTAAGAAATTATAAAAGGGATTGATGTAGAAGAACCTGGGAGGAATCCCATGCAGAATGAATAGAAAAAAATAAAATTATTTCTTCATTGATTGCATGCAGTATATACAATAGACATACAATATAATTTGTATAAGACTAACCACAATTTCATGGAACCACTAATGAAATGGGCTGCCCATAATTTTAAGGTAAAAAATGAGACATACGTTTCTAAAGATGGTCAAAATGTGGCGGTGCTGCTGTGGATAAAATATGAGGTCTGCAGTCAGGATGACTCTTTTTCCTACATTCAAATCTGGTTTCAGATAATTAGTTGTGTGACCATGGGAAAGTCACAACCCTGTTTGCCTCAGTTTCTCCATCTGTAAAATGATCTGGAGAAGGAAATGTCGAGAAAACCCCAACCATGGTCAAGAAGAGTCAGATACAATGGAAATGACTGACCAACACCATATGGATCTGCTTTTGCCAGACTATATTTTTTGGTTACAGGGGGCATTTTTTGGTTTTGTTTTGGAAGTAATGATAATGAGACCAAAAAAAGAATATAGAAATAATTAATGAGGCCTTTAAAAGAGGGCATAGAACAGAACAGAAGGATGTTTAGAGAGGAACATAAACCATCAGGACAGCCTTGGAACTAATGTGATGAATGAATTATATACTTCAGAAAAGTAAAGCTGCATGTAATGATAGTTCATGACTTCAGGTACAATATTCTTTGTTCTTTTTTGTTTATGGAAACTCTCATATTTTCTGGTGCTTCCAAAGTACAGAATAGCTCAAAATAAAAATTAAAACAAATGATCTTTTTGTGATAATGTTTGGAACTTACCATGTCTAGGACCTTCTTTTTCGTTTGTAAGAACAATATTAGTATATCCAAGTGAGAGGCTTTTCCTGTAGCCTATAAGCCCCTGTCTTGTTGTCCTTAATCCAAACAAAGTATTTTTAAAAACATTTATTTGCCTTTCTTTGTGCCCAGATTTGCCCTGAGCATTCATGTCCAGATGTGCTTGGCAAGGGGACAAATTTGCTTTTTCTTCACTAGGTTTGCTTTACCTGATCAACCTTTCTAACAGATACTGTCACATAAGCTTCCTTCCTAATGGTCTTTTGATTTCTACTTATCTGGAAAGATGAGTTGACTCAATGCCCCCAGAAATAATGTTCCATGTTGCTTCTAGGGATTGATGAAACTCTTTATAACACTTCCTTGCTTTGCCTCTTCAGAGAGAACCTGTAAATCATTCTTCCATTGAGAACATGGCTCAGGGAAGTGAACGTTTTCTGGAGAAAGAGGCCCTGGTTTCCAATCCTACTCTTTACTCGAGTCTCTTTAGCTCTTCTGTCAAATGAGAAGCTGGATTAGACTGGCTGGGAGGCCCCTAAATTTGGGTCTTTATATCTTCAGATTTCATTTAGAACAAGAATGTTCATATTGACATGGCTCAGTTTCTATACAACTATGTTACCACTTTGGTTATGGGGAAAACATGTTATATTTAGGATAATTAATTAATTAATGTTATATTTAGGACAATTACTTAATGTGCATAAAAATGGTTTTTTTTTTCTATCACTGTAGCACCTTCACTATGGGATATTTATTCATTTATAAAGGTCTGTGTTTTAATTGAGGATCCATCTATTATATACTGACCATGGGCAAGACATTTCCACCCACTCTGTCTTACACAGACTTAGGAATTTATGTTTTGCTTCCCCCATGAGACTCTGACTCCCTGGAGGGGTAGGGACCATCTCGTTGTCTTTCTTCATCTCCCTAATGCTTAGTACAGTGCCTGGCACATAACAGACATATGAGAAACACTTTTGTGTTGACAATGTTTTAGGAAGGCACGAATAGCACCATTCCTTTGTGTCCTCTCTGATGTGAGATGTTCCCAGATCACTAAAATGTAGGTTAGAGTGTGGAGGGCAAAAGGAGGGAGCTAGAGCATGCTCCCTGAGACCTATCAAAGCTCACACCATCCTCTCCTTTGGTGAGCTCACTCCCAATTATGCCTTGTATACAGATGATTGCCCAAATCGCTCTCTATTCCAAATTCCAGATAGACGTCTCCAGCAACATTTGCTTAGAGAACATCATCTAAGAACACTTCTAAGTAAACATGGAATCCAATTGAGTTTTATTTTCCCCTAAACCTGCTTCTTTTTCGCCTCAGTATTTGTTTGTGACATCCTCCTACTGTTTTGCCCGTCAAAAGAAATTCTTTATATTCCTCAATCTAGGCCTTTACTCATGTGTTTTTCTTTGCTTTTCATTCCCACTTCCTTATAGGCGGCTATCCATAAAAAGAACCCAGAAAGCTAAGGACCAAAGAGTCAGGGATCTAGAATAGAAAGATTGAGGAGTAAGAAATCAAGGTTCAGGTAAGAAGTGTCAGTAGCAGTTACCAAAAGACAGAATGGGTCCTGCTGTACAGTGGTCCTTCCATGCCTCCCACCCAGACATATGGCAAAGAAGGGTGGAGGAGGGGGGTGGGGTCTAGGAACCAGCCATCCCTCCTGACCAAGGCTGACTCCTGCCCACTTGTACAAGTTTCCATTCCTCATGTGTAAGACTGGTATTCACATGCATGCACACACACACACAATTAATGCTAATATTGGGTGGAAAGTTTAGTGCTACTTTCACCTTGCAATATTACAAATGATTTAAAGAATTCATTAATTTTTGAATACCAGCATCCCCAGCTTCTTAACTTTTCTAGACTCATCACTTTGCAAAACAGTTCACCATTTGCATCCAACTGCGAACAATAATTTTCAATCTGTACAGTGCTTCAGAAAAGATATATGCTAATGGCTTCTTGAAGGATAGACCTAAACACACAAATGCTGTAGTTCCCAAATTAAAGCATGCATTAAAAAGCTGGCACCTTGGAACAGCAAGCCAGCAGGGGCAGGCTCTGGCCTAGTGCTGGGGATTAAGAGGGTATTTATAGGATCATAGATTCAGAGTGGGACAGTACCTTAGAGTTCACTCAAAGTTACATTTGGAGTTGGACAGATGTCTCAGTTCCTAACTAAGCCAAAACTCAGTAAACTACTGACCAGGGATCAATTCTGGACTAAGAATGGTTTTTACAATTGAAATAGAATAAAATTTTCTTTCAGGTATAGGTACAACCTTTTCATCACTTATGAGGTATACAAAAAACAGGAAATGGGCTGGATTTGGCCATAAGATCACAGATTTTGAGCAGGAAGGAATCTTAGAGATCCTTTATTCCAACTCTTCCATATTATAGATAAGACTGAGAGAGTTCAGATAAATTATTCGAAGTCACTCAGCTATAATTCCAAACGAGGTCCTTTGCCACCATATCAGATCCTCATTCCTCTACTTCACTGGCTTGGTCCATAGAAGAGCAAAGGAGACATGTTACTTGCCCCAGATCACACAGATGACACGACCAGGATTTGACTCTGAATCCTCTTCTCCTAAGGCCGATGCTCTTTTCAGGGCCCCTCCCTGTCACTTTCAATGACAGTTTCAGGGACCAAAACATTGCACCTCACATATTGCTCCCTATCTTACCGTGGGGGGAAGCTGACCCTCACTTTCCAAGACCATGCCAATGAAGCTTAAGCTCCAGTGGATCTGCCCAGTGGTGCCTGAGGATTGGCCACAAGGTCATGCACAAGGACAAGTTTTTGTCCAGGCAATTCCTTCAAAAAGAAAGCAAAAACTTTGGGGATACCATGTTATTATTATGCCATGCTTACTTTGCAATATCCCTACCCTTTTAACCATCACTTAAAACAAAACAAAACCAAACCTTCAGCTAACCAAACCAAACCAATAATCCAACTGTCTGAATATGTCTGTAGTATTCTTCCCCAAGAGCCCTCCAGTCGTCTGCAGCATCTATTTTTCAGGACCAAGTTTTTCCCCACCCTACTCTGACACCTGACCTGGATTCCTTTAAGTTTCAGCTACAATCCCTTGGTTTACTGAAACCCTTTCCCATTCCTTCTTAATTCCCCCACTTTCCAGTTCTTTGCTCTGAGAAAAGAACCACTGTAAATATTTTTGTATATATAAGTCCTTTTTCTTTTTTTAAACCTCTTTTGAAATACAGGCCTAGTAGTGGTATTGTTAAATCAAAGAGTATGCAGGATTTTATAGCACTCTGGGCATAGATCACATCTTTTGATGATTTATAAATTGGGGAATGGCTCTTTTCAAAAATAATTTTGACTTAGTTCCCTATACTTTTGATGAATGAGACCATCATCAGAGAAATTTGCTTCAAAATTGTTTTCACGGTTACTATTACTGTTTTGCCCCCTCATTTGATTCTCTCTGTCCTTCCTCCAAAGTGTTTTGCTTCTGATTATCCCCCACCCAATATGTACTCTCTTCTGTCAGTCACTACCCTTTTCATATCCCCTTTCCCTCCTGCTTTCCTATAAGCTAAGATAGTTCTTTATACCAAATTGAGTGTTTGTTATTTGCTCCTTGAATCAATTCTGATGAGAGTAAGGTTCACTCACTCCCCCTCTCCTTCCTCTGCTCTCCTCCACAGCAAAATCTTCAGCCTCTTTTGTAACACATATATTATGCCGTTCCACATCTCCCTTTCCCTTTTTTCCAGTACATTACTTTCTTACCCCATAATTTTATTTTTTAGATATTATCCTACAAAAGGCATTCTAAAGAAGTTTAGGTACCTATAAAGATCAGAAATAGGATGATCCAGTGAGGATAAGGGATGATCAAGAGATGGGGTTTTGAGGATGGAGAAACCTGGGTATGTTTACTGACAGCAAGGAAGTAGTCAAGGAGGAAATGAAGAAAGAGAATGAGAATGATGGAGAGGAAAGTTTGCTAAAGAAAATGGAAAAGGATGGGATCAAAGACAAATAGACCCCAACACCTGGAAGGCTCCACTTTCCACACCCAAATTCCTTTCCTGGTCCAAATCTATAACTCTACACAGGCTTATGATTGCCTTTGTATGATAATTTATAAGCTAGTCATGCAAGTAGGGGCATAATAAATCAGAACAAGAATGAGGACTAGATCTGGGATTCCAAAGATATAAGGAAGAAACTTCCTCCACCAAGGCCCCTCTTCCCTATCTTGTATCTCCTCTTTCACTCTGTTCTCAAAGAGGTGGCCACTGTTCTCACCAAGGTGTTGGGGGCAATGTCATGAAAGAAGAAAGTGGTTCAGGGAGCAGCCAGTGGGTTGTGTGGTGGCAAGTATTTGTCATACCTTAAAGCAAAGCTTCTTCAACTGTGGACCACAACCCCATATGGGGTCACGTGACTGAATGTGGGGGTCTCAACAATTTAACAACAAGGAAATATATCTAATATTCCAACAAAATATAATTCTTCATGGAAAAATAAACAAGCACATCCAGTTTATTGGTGTGCAAATTTGCCTTCTGTTTTAATAAATGGTAGAATTATGTATATACCAAAGAATTGTTTTAAAATAAATTTCCTTATGATTTATTATCAGTAAATGTTTGATTTGTATACCTCTTTTATATACCTGCACACCAGGGGTCAAGCACAAATTTTTTAAAGGGAAGGGTCTTGAATGGAAAAGTTTAAGAAACCCACCAGGGAAATAGCAGCAGCAGCTGGCAGCCTCCAACTCTGCTCCCCTGGCTTCCCCATCTAGGAGTCTTTCCACTGTGCTCTGCTAGGAAGAATGAGTTGCTCTCTAACTAAGAAACCCCAAGCAATTAAAAAGTAAGAGTAGGCAGAGTTTAAGAATATGTTGAAGAGCTGTTCAAAGCAGAGATAGCGTTCTTATTCCCAGTGTATAAATGGAATTGTATCACTACCATTAGGCTTATAGAATATAAATGGAAATGTTAAGTTAAACCCTGATTTTCAGTCTCCCAAACATTCTCAGAGCACACTGCTCTCAAATCAAATCCAAGCAACATGAAAAGGATCCATTTACATGAGCGTTCAGGGATTCCGATTGCCCACAGGCTGAGGGCATTTATTAGAAGACAAGAGTCCATGATTTGTCTTCCAGACAGCAAATGACCTGGATTCTCTAGGCTACTTTAGATTCCAAGTGGCACCGTTCTGTTTGTCCACTTGGGGTTTCACGGTCTCCTAGAGGATCACAACAATCTTTGATTGGCAGTGAGAAAGAGAAATGAATTGTGGGACACTTAGTCCCAAAGCTGTTGTAGAGAGACAGAGTGATATTTTTGGAAGGGTCTTCCTGACTGAAAGGCTTGTGTTCTAGAGGAGGTAGCTTCAGAAGTTATAAATTCATCAGAACTGCTTCTTTTTTTCCTTTAAATATTTATTAATTTAAAATGAAATATAAAATAAGTAAAAACAAAATAGAAAAAGAAAGACAGAAAAGGAAAATTAAAAAAAAAAAAAAAAAACAAGCTAAACATTGTCATGTGCCCAGCAGAAACTAAGGGAGGATTCAAAACATTTAACAAAATATGTAACAAAATTTCATTTCAAGAAAGCATATATAGTAATAGAAGAAATTATATTCATGATTGTCCATCTTTGCTTTCTTATAGGCTATTCTTTTGGTCTCTGCTGTGTGCTTTTTATTTTATTCTTTTTTTCCCCTTTCATCCCCCCTACCTCTTCCAAGCAGACTATACTAAATCACTGGTATATTCATATATAGTTGATATATATGTATATGTAAATACATATATATGTATGTATATATATATATTCACACACATACATATATCTATATATACACACACCTACATGCTTACATATATAGATATAAAGATACATTTATTCATATGTAGACATGCATCTAAAACAATATTAATATGTCTGACATATAATGTAGATTTCTCTCTTGCTTGAATCTTTGTTTCCCTTTGTTTGAGATCAATGATTACTAGCCCTGTTTTTTTCCTAATAAATTCTAGTCCTGATCCTTATTACAGTATTTGTCTATACCTCTCATTTCCTATCTCTGCTAACTCTTCTACTTCAATTCTACTCCATCACTTGCCTTGCAATTACCTAACCTCCCCCCAGCCATGGATTCCTCCCTTATTTTCTCCCCCCATACTTTTCCTCCTTCTTTATATTATTCCAATTACTTTACACATTTTGTCCCACTGCCATAAATCTACACATGCTTTTATATCCCACTTTAGCCTGTTCTCTCCCCCTTATTCTTTACAGATTTTGGAGGGTGCTATACCATTCATGGTACATGTATATATGTATTGTTCTCTATTTTAATTCATTCCCGGATGTAAATTGGTTTTCAGAAATACTAGCCCTCCTTCACCCACCCCATGCATCTGTGTTGGTTCTTCCTCCGCACTTCATTTGTATAGCATAATTACTATTTCACCTTTTCCTAGGCAGTTTTGCTTTTTAGAGTCAGATCATACTCAGTTCTGCCCCAATCTTTCTTTTGAGTTGTCCAATTACTGATGTCATCCTAATCATAATGTTTACATTTCCATGTAAAAACCATATACAATTAGCCCTTGTTTAGTCCCTTGAAATTAAATTTTGATGTTGGCTCTTATATGTTAAATTTTCTGTTGCGTTCAAACAGCCCTGAAAATCTGTGAGTTTGTTGAATGTCCATTTTTTCATTCAATATTATAGTTAGTTTTGCTGGATATGATATTTTTGATCACAGCCCTAGTTCTTTAGATAGTTGATGTATATTATTCTTACAGTTTTTATTGTAGCTCTTAATAAGTCTTATACAATTCTAATTGTAGCTCCAGCATATTCGAATTTGTTGTTTGTTTCTTGTAGAATTTTCTCTTTGATGTGGGAGTTTTGAAATTTAACAATCACATTCTTGTGGATTTTCCTTATGGGATCTCTTTGAGGTAGTGAATGATGAATTTTATTTATTTCTGCTTTCCCTTCATGTTATAACTCTCCAGGAAATTTTCTTTGATTACTTCTTGTATTGTTATATCAAGGTTCTTTTTGGGATCACAAATTTCAGGTAATCCAATTATTCTTATATTTTCTCTTCTTGATCTGTTCTCCAGATCTATTGTTTTTCTGATAAGATGTTTCACATTCTCTTCTTTTGAAAATTCTTTATATTTTATTTTGTTCTTTCTTGATCTCGTGCCCAATTCTAATATTTGAAGAATTATTTTATTATTTCTTCTTTAAAACTCTGTATCTCTGTTTCTAGTTTGTTGACATTTTTTCATAATATTCTTATTTTTCTAGGATGGTTGTTTTAATTTTGAATTTATCCTCAGTCTCTCTCATCTGATTTTTAACTTTTATGAGTTTTTCTATAAATTCTCTCAGGACAGATAGCCATTTAATGTTACTCTTTGGGATAGAAGAGACTTTTTTATACTTCACTGCCCTCCTTTGAAGATGAACTCCGGTCTTCTCTATTCCCACAGTAAGTTTCTATGGTTGGATTCTTTATCCTTTGCAAGCTCATTTTTAAAAATCAGAACTTGTTAGTGTAACCCCCTCTAATCTTGGGGTGGGGGGTAGTGCCTCTGACTTCACTTCAATTCTTCCCTCTGACCTGGAACCCCAAAGCAAGAACTCTACCCACTTGCAAGTGCCCACAGCCATCGGTGTCCCTGCCCCAACTGCTTCTGCATTCTCAGTGTGCTGGCTCCTTTTCACCCAAGGCCACAACTCAGCAGCATGGCTGGGCTTTGTGATCCTTATCAGGCAAGGTTTCCTCAAGTCTTCATGGACTCAGACCTCCAGGAGGTGAGAGTCTTGTGGTTCAAGCTGAGGATCTCTCTGAACCCAGCTAGTCTCAGGGCTGCAAAGCTAGTCTGGAGGTGTTGACTTGTGTGGTTAATCATCCTGAAGTCTTTCTTCAGGTCTTCTCAGGTTGTCTCAGGAGGACCCTTGTTCTGGCCCAAGTCATTTATTTTTTCACCCATCTATGTTTGCCTGAGGTTCAATTTTGTTTTGCTTGTGGGGGAAATCTAGAGAGCTTGCAATTTTCTGACTTACTCTGCCATCTTCCCAGAAGCCTCCGTCAGAACTGCTTTTAATTACCAATTCTCCCCAGAATGCTTGTACAAGATCTCCAAAGGGAGAAGAGGCAACAGCTCCCAGGCACGTGCCTAGGATCCAGAGCAGGCATCAGCTTCTCCTTACCCACCAATTTTGTAACCCTATCCTGACACAGGCTGTTCTTTTAGGCTAGATCAGCTTGCTTTTGAAGACGCCCTTGCTGATCATGGTTGGCCTCCGTTTTGAGTCTTCCCTTTTCAGAAAACCAGGCCAATATTTGCCCTTGTCTGGTCTTTGGGCCCCTTGTATTTTCTCCAGGATGTTTTCAACAATTCTGCCAGTTTTTTTTTCTCAGCCTCGGGATAGTGGTTGTTGAAGCATGGTTACTTGAACTCATCATTGGTAACAATGTACTCTCATCTCCTTGCCTAGATTTTAACTCCCTACTAAGCATCTTTGATCCTGTCTGGTTCAGGCATCCTTCTCCCTGGAGGGATAAAGGAAGCAAAATAAGTTCTCCTTTTTTTCACCATTACTTATTATCTTCATTCCAGTTTGGACACTTTTCTTCCACATACATAGCTTTTGAAATGTCCTTTTTGTAACTTAGTTTTTGCTGCGAGCCTCGTCCTGAGAAATAGCCCTCTTGACAGCATTGTCACTTCACTGTGCCGTGCTTTTCCATTTCTCTTTCATGTCTTGTCACAGTTTGTGTGTCCTGCATGTATCTTTTTCCAATCTAAGTTGGTCATTCAGCTCCCTGTACATCTGCATTCACTTCTTTTGCTAGCTGCAAGATTTGAACTACCATTTCTCTAAATTCTTTGAAATCCACCCTCCTCCAAGTTAGCACGGGGGCAGACCATGCTCAGCTTTTTGATCACAAATCCTAAGTTGGAAGTGATCATGGATCCCTGAGCTTCTCGTTATTTATATCTATATATGTGTATGTATGTGTGTATAGATATTATATTTTCAATCACTAAACATTTATTAAGTGCTTTCTGTCTGCTAGGCAGTGTGCCTAGGTGTTTGTGTACTATATGTGTGGGTATATATGTATACACACACACACACAAACACACACACAAATAATATTTCAGAGGGTCATTGAACTGAGACCAGAAATGAAAAGAGATGTGGTTAGATTAAATGAAGGAAACTGAGGAGTTTTTTTCAATCCCAAAGCCCATCTTTTCTATGGTATTATTTCCTAGTGTGATGGGGGCAGCTCAGTATGTGGGTGAAGGGAAACAGAGTGCTAAGCCTTTCCTCCAGGGGCTTCCCCCACGGGAGAAGACAAACTGGGACCAAGAGAGACCAAGGAATCATTCATCGCTCTCATCCAGGAGTCCCTCTTGGAATTTCTTCAAGGGGCCCTGTCAAGGGACACATGGTTTTTTTTTTTATTTAATAGCCTTTTATTTACAGGTTATATGCATGGGTAACTTTACAGCATTAACAATTGCCAAACCTCTTGTTCAAATTTTTCACCTCTTACCCCCCACCCCCTCCCCCAGATGGCAGGATAACCAGTAGATGTTAAATATATTAAAATATAAATTAGATACACAATAAGTCTACATGACCAAACCGTTATTTTGCTGTACAAAAAGAATCAGACTCTGAAATATTGTACAATTAGCTTGTGAAGGAAATCAAAAATGCAGGTGCGCATAAATACAGGGATTGGGAGTTCAATGTAATCGTTTTTAGTCATCTCCCAGAGTACTTTCTCTGGGCATAGCTGGTTCAGTTCATTACTGCTCCATTGGAAATGATTTGGTTAATCTCCTTGCTGAGGATGGCCAGGTCCATCAGAACTGGTCATCATATAGTATTGTTGTTGAAATATATAGTGATCTCCTGGTCCTGCTCATTTCACTCAGCATCAGTTCGTGTGAGTCTCTCCAGGCCTTTCTGAAATCATCCTGTTGGTCATTTCTTACAGAACAATAATATTCCATAATATTCATATACCACAATTTATTCAGCCATTCTCCAACTGATGGACATCCATTCAGTTTCCAGTTTCTAGCCACTACAAAAAGGGCTGCCACAAACATTCGTGCACATACAGGTCCCTTTCCCTTCTTTATAATCTCTTTGGGATATAATCCCAGTAGTAACACTGCTGGGTCAAAGGGTATGCACAGTTTGATAACTTTTTGAGCATAGTTCCAAACTACTCTCCAAAATGGTTGGATTCGTTCACAACTCCACCAACAATGCATCAATGTCCCAGTTTTCCCGCATCCCCTCCAACAATCATCATTATTTTTTCCTGTCATCTTAGCCAATCTGACAGGTGTGTAGTGGTATCTTAGAGTTGTCTTAATTTGCATTTCTCTGATTAATAATGACTTGGAGCATCTTTTCATATGACTAGAAATAGTTTCAATTTCTTCATCTGAGAATTGTCTGTTCATATCCTTTGACCATTTTTCAATTGGAGAATGGCTTGATTTTTTATAAATTAGAGTTAATTCTCTATATATTTTGGAAATGAGGCCTTTATCAGAACCTTTGACTGTAAAAATATTTTCCCAGTTTATTGCTTCCCTTCTAATCTTGTCTGCATTAGTTTTGTTTGTACAAAAACTTTTCAGTTTGGTATAATCGAAATTTTCTATTTTGTGATCAGTAATGATCTCTAGTTCTGCTTTGGTCATAAAGACCTTCCCCTTCCACAGGTCTGAGAGGTAAACTATCCTATGTTCCTCTAATTTATTAATAATTTCATTCTTTATGCCTAGGTCATGAACCCATTTTGACCTTATCTTGGTGTACGGCGTTAAGTATGGATCAATGCCTAGTTTCTGCCATATTAGTTTCCAATTTTCCCAGCAATTTTTATCAAACAGTAAGTTCTTATCCCAAAAGCTGGGATCTTTGGGTTTGTCAAAGACTAGGTTGCTATATTTGTTGACTGTTTTATCCCTTGAACCTAATCTATTCCACTGATCAACTAATCTATTCCTTAGCCAATACCAAATACTTTTGGTAACTGATGCTCTATAATATGATTTTAGATCTGGTACAGCTAAGCCACCTTCATTTGATTTTTTTTTCATTAATTCCCTTGAAATTCTTGACCTTTTGTTTTTCCATATGAACTTTGTTGTTATTTTTTCTAGGTCATTAAAATAGTTTTTTGGGACTCTGATTGGTATAGCGCTAAATAAATAGATTAGTTTAGGTAATATTGTCATCTTTATTATATTTGCTCGCCCTATCCAAGAGCATTTAATATTTTTCCAATTGGTTAGATCAGACTTAATTTGTGTGAAAAGTGGTCTGTAATTTTGCTCATAAAGTTTCTGATTTTCCCTTGGCAGATAGATTCCTAAATATTTTATATTATCAGTAGTTACTTTAAATGGAATTTCTCTTTGTAACTCTGACTGTTGGATTTTGTTAGTGATATATAAGAATGCTGATGACTTATGTGGGTTTATTTTATAACCAGCAACTTTGCTAAAGTTGTGGATTATTTCTAATAACTTTTTAGTAGAATCTCTGGGGTTCTCTAAGTATACCACCATCATGTCGTTGGCAAAGAGTGATAATTTGGTTTCCTCATTGCCTATTCTTATTCCTTTAATCTCTTTCTCAGTTCTTATTGCCAAAGCTAGCATTTCTAATACAATATTAAATAGTAATGGTGATAGTGGGCAACCTTGTCTCACTCCAGATCTTATTGGGAATGGTTGCAGTTGGACACATGGTTTTGAGAGAAGCCTTTTTTGCTGACTTATAAATGGATCAGAGTTTGATTTCATGACCATTGATTATTTACCTCCTGCATGCAGAACATGGTACTGGATGCAGTGGGAGAGACAAGTTTTCCAAAGACAGACCACCTGCATCATTAAACTGCTAGGTTTGTGGCAGGGATGTGACACATCCTCTGAAGACATTTCTTCAGAGTTCATCTGGGGGATGGGGGTGATCCCAGGTTCTCAAAGCACATGCTCTGGCCGAGCTGGATAGGAAAAATCCCTTGTGCCCCCAGAGCTGGCACTCTAAACACATCATCCTGGCTCCCCTCCCCTTCCTTTGACCTTACTTTGCAGAAGCCACTAGATGCCACCTCCCATTGAGCCCTTTGCTGAATAGCAACACTCTCTTCTTCTTGAAATAACTTTTAATTTATATATTTGCATATACATTGTGTCCCCTCAGTAGAAAGGAAGCTCCCCAAGGGCAGGCACTATTGGGGTTTGGTCTTTGTATCCCATTTGCCTGGCACAGAGAGAGATCTTAATGAAGGCTTACAGAACTGAACAGATTTGTTTCTTACTGAACTTTTTTTTTACATTTTAATAATACAACTCATATTGAATTTTTGTGAAAGTAAGAAAATATCACATGTCAAAGCCAAGTTCCTTGGGCACTTTGGAAAAGAAATTGTCTCTTGAACCAATTACCCACAATTTCTCTTTTTTTCTACGTGTTATCTCAAAAGGATATTTTGTGCTAATCTCAACCCTAAGCACTGAGCCTGAAATTCTGGGTTTCAGCTCTATATTTTATAAGAATCTGAATGTTGTAATATCTCTTGAATTCAAAATCCAAACTTTCAACCAATTAGATTTCAGATATGTATGTGTGCATGTATATGTACATGTACATACATACATACATATACACAGATTCCATTGTTAAGAGAAAGCCAGTAAGACCAAACAGAATAGCAATTACTCACCACCTCCCAGGTCTAATTGTTGTACTTGCTCCATTCTCCAGCCTGTGAGAATTTTTAATTTAGCCAAGACCTACTGATCAGCGCTATCCCAGGGCCTAGCCTTTGTTCCAGCGCCACACTGGGCTGATGCTTTTTACATCAACAAGGGTTTCTGATTTGCCTCCAAGTTCATTAGAACCAGTCCCAGAATGCTACAACACAAAAGCCTCAGGACAGAAGAGGAACTTGGTGTGAGATCTTTTGTTTTTTATTCTTCCCCCTTTTTCCTGCAATAATAGCTGGTGTTTAAATAGAATTTGAAGGCTAGCAAATTACTTTCCAGACATCATATTATTTTATCCTTGCAACAACTCTACTTTAGAGAGCAGGCCTCTAAGGCTTGGAGGGATAAAATCATTTACCCAGGTCCCCCCCACCTAAGAAATGTTGGCAGCAAGAATACCCAGGTCTTCCTGATTCCAAAGCTGGTCCTATGTCCCAAGTATAGCATGCTTTTCAATCATGAGACCCAGTCAGTTATCATTGGGCCTCTCAATTCATCCCCCTGTGCTTTGACAAACAGTTTATTTGGAATTTGCTAATGCCAGCTAAAATATGGGGCTGTGTTTTAAGAAGGAACATCGCTCCAAGAAGTTGTATTAAAAGTTGTATTAAACACTTACTGGGTTGTTCTGTGGCTCTTGTCTGATTGTGAGGCATAGGGTGCTATGGTCTCCAAAGCAGCAACATTAAGGATCACTCAAAAGGCCAGGGAGGATGGAGTAGAGCTGGCTATAACCATATGCAAATAAGGACTTTGAGGAGAAGTGGTGAAAAGAATGTCATCATGTGAGATGTATGATTAGAGAACATGATTGGACATGTTGGACTGCTCTGGATGGTGAGGGAACTCTAATCGCGCCCCCAGTGGTTCTTAGGACATATTTTGGGAAGGGCCTAAAGAAATAACCCTATTGATATGAAGGCAAAGCCATTGGAGAATTGGGAGAATTTTAGTCTGTAAAGGACTGAAACTCTTGAGTCTAAGTAGGCAGGCTACCCTTAGAATGAAGAAGCAAATGATTGCTAACCTCCAGGGCAAAGGATCTGGTTTTCTTACTTTCTGTGACAAAGTTATGTCCACAACTGTCACAGGAAGCTTTCTCTTTCAGGAGAGTCATATAATCTAAGAGCTGAGGGAAAAAAAAAACCATCTATTTTCACTGAACCTAAAAAGGAATCCCTGAGAAAACTCACCCCTTAAAAAGCTTTATCAATAATTTTTACTTTTATATTATATTCATCTCTGAATATCCCTTCTCCTCCATTCTACCCTCAATAAACCCGGGGAACTGTACCTTCAGTTTTTTTTTTTTTTTTTTGCTATTGTGTTTTTCAGATAGTTCAGCAAATCTAATCAAGACATTAGCTGTGTTTGACTTAGTCTAACATAATATTCAGCCTTCTGAACCCCCTTTTCAAAGAAAGGAGGAAAGTGTTAAAATTCATTTTATTATTCCTTTTGTTTACATTATTGTAGTCAGTCTAGATATATAAAAGGGTTATATAAGCAAAGTCACAGAGGAAGGAAAATCCTTGGCAATACAGTAGTTGAATGGAGTACCCAGGGGACAGCAAAGCTGAAAAGGAAAGATGGAACCAGACTATCGAGGGGCTGGAATGCCAGGCAAACCAGTTTGAACTTTGTTCTGCTGGCAATAGAAAGCAAATGCAGATTTTTCAGCAGAGAATAACATGGCTGTGCATGTTATAAGAGTCCATAACTGTAGATTTTGAGGTGTACAGGACCTCAGACGTCATCCAGTTTTTTCTTTATATAATGGATAAAGACCAAGATAGACTGAGTGACTTGCCTAGGATCATACTTGTAGTAAGTGATAGAATTGTGATCTGAACTCAGGTCCTCTGACTCCAGATTTAAGGAATTTCTTAAGGAAATAGAAGTTCAGAAACAGTTTTTAATTTTTTTTCATCATAAATTTGACAGCATCAATAAGTATGAGGATTTCCATAGACAAAAAAAGAAGTGAAAAAGAGGCTTTTGTATGAAACTGTCTTTCCAGAATGTAACCCTGCCAAAAGGGATTTCTCTCAAACCAAGTATGGAGGGACATGTGACTCTAGACTGGCTGAGAGAATGAGAGAATACCTAACAAGGAGGTTTAACTTCACTTTATTGCAGACTTTGGAGAGAGATTTCAGAAATAAACATGGAGAAAGGATATCTAGACAGAAAACTGAAAGAAACTTTTGAATGATAGAGTAGGACTTTCACAGCCATGGAGATATGTATGGGAACCAACTACGACATGTTTCTTGACCTCCTCAAAACCATCCCATGTGTGGGTAGAAACAGGGTTACAACTGTATTCTTGAATGTTGATACCAAATACCAATACTTCCTTCACTTCCTGTGATGTTCCTGAACTTCCTTTTGCTCTCTTCTGTGTTTCTGAGTGTTTTGTTGCTGCTCTTTTCTTTTTCTTTTTAGTTCATTGTGTCATAATCTTCCCAGAGCTTAGAGAACTTGGAGGTCATTTGGTTCAGTCATCTAATCCATTGGAGAGCTCCTTCTATTCATTGAGCCAGCATGCCTTGAGTGACAGATGAGCACTACCTCCTAAGGCAGCCCACTGCATTTGGAGAATAGTTCTACTTGCGAGAAAAACATCTTTTTATTGAGCTGAAAACCACCTCCCTATAATTTTCAACCATTGGGCCTGGTTCTGTCTTCTGGGCCCCTCAGAAGAAAATTAACTCTTTGCCATCATGATCATTCTTCTGCTGCCTTGTCCCTGCTTCTATTGCCTTTCTCCCCTTCATCAGTTTAAAAAGCCCATTTCCTTCAATCAATTTGTGCAGAGCCTGGTCTTTTCTTTCATTTTCAGGTCATTTTGACTGAAAGTTTTCCAGCTTATCAATGTCCCTACTAAAATGTGGTGCAGAGAAAAAGAGCATAATGTTCTAGAAGAGTCTGACCAGGCTACTTATGTTGTGCCAACCAATTTAGGCCTAACCAGCCAACAAGCATTTATTCAGTGCCTATTATGTGCCAGGTATTGTGCTAGCTGCTGGGGATACAAATACAAACACACACAGTCCCTCCCTCCGGGCTTTTTCTTTCCATTCTTCTGGGGAGGAATGACAAATACTGAAATAACCACAAAGCCTACACATTGAATACAAAATGATATTAGGTAGAAGGTATTGCAGGCGTGGGACACAGCCTGGATAAAGGCACTGAGTCAGGAGGTACAATGTATGGGGAAGAGCAAACAGGCCATTTAGAGTGTCTGGGGGTGGGGTGGGGCGGAATTTGTTGATCCTTGGAAATGTAGACTGGAGTCTGATTGTGAAGTTCTTTGAATACCAAACAAAGAAGGAAGCATTTTAGCCAAGAGGCAGTAGGGAGCTCCTGGAGCTTCTTGACAGGGCCAGTGAAAGCTTAGACTCTTCCTTGAGGAATATCCCTTTGGCGGAAGATGGATTGGGCAGACAAGAGACTGGAGGCAAAAAGACCAGTGGGAAGCTATTGCAATGGTCTCCAAAGGTAAGACAACTGAAGTCTGTCTCTACTCTTTTGGCACTTAAATAGCTGCCGAGCTATTAGTGCTAGGCACTGGACTTGGTTATCAGGGACAGACCTGAAATAAGCAGAAGACTGAAGACGAGCATAAGCTCATAGATGTGACCTGGGAGAGGTCATCTGAACCAAGGCCTGCAGAAGAGGAGGGCCTTGGTCAGGGTCACCCAGATGGTGGAGTTAGGATTTGTAACTCCAAATCGAAAGCCCTTGCCTCTCACTCCTGACTTGTGAGCCTCTGACTGGGCCCATCCCCATCCTAGGAACCCCTGAAATATAACTATGGCAGCTCGGACTGGACAAACCAACACGCTAAGGGTTTTTTTTTTTTTTTTTATCAAGGAATGAAACCACCAAAACGGTGTCCCAGGACCCCATCTGTGGATCCATGCAGCACCCTATAATTAGAGTATGGCTTCCTAATGGGCTTTGTGGCAGTATCCCTACAACCCCACCCTTGCTGTTTTCAGATGAACTTCAATCGAGTCCCCACCTTGGGAAAACCCAAGCCCAGCTGTGCTGCAGCATTGCTTTGGGAAGCCAAAATCCGGTACTTTCTCGTTACCCTTCTGCCTTCAGGCTGGCAGGTTGAGATCGATTCCACCTGCAGAGGAGATGAGCTGTCTGTCTTTGGCATTATACAAAAAGCCTCTCCTAGGAGTTGGGGGCTTTGAGGGTGAGATCTGAACAAAGACAATAGCTCTTAGTCCCTCGGTTTCAGACTCATGGCTTGATATTAAAAAGTAATGATTTTGTGGTTTCATCTATTGGGAAGCTCTCAAAAGCATATTCATGAGCTAAGAATAGAATAGAACCTTTGGGGAAATGAAAACTCAGCCTGATGAGCTGGGATGGGGAAGCTTTAACTTATTTCCCATAGCTCAAGTTTGTTTTTCTTTTCCCTCTGAATAGTTTGATCCCTTATCTTGAATCTCCTTTGTGCGTTTTCTTTCTAATTTCTCAATATTTAGTCTGGCGGTCATTAGGCATCTTCAGCCCATACACCTTTCCATTGGCTGCCCTCCATCTCCAGAGTGTTCTTCCCATACTTCTGCCTCCCAACTTCCCCACCTTTTGTTAAGATTCCTTTCAAATCCTCCTTCTGGCAGGGGGTCATCCCTTTGACCTCCCCCGGTCCTTTGTCCACCTCTGGAGATTCCCTTGCATCTGGGTTGTGTAGACCTTCCGGATGCTGTCTCCCTCATTAGAAGGGGAGTTCCTTGAAAGCAGGGAACATTTGTTTGACTTTCTTTTACTCCCCAGTGCTTTGTACAATGCTGGGTACATAGAAAACACCTAAAACTGCTTGTGATGGTATGGTGTACGAGGAGGGACAACAAAATCTACCTCCCAAAGGACTAGACTCTTAGTATTCTCAGCTTGGAGTTCTCCAGTATTCTTTTTGGTTTACAGGTGAGTATGCTAAATTTCAGGTCGAACTCCAAGAAAGTTGATGCATGAAAATTGCAGTTGAAGGATTCAGCCGCTTACCTCAAAGCTGCCTCCAGCCGTGTCATCTTGGCTGTGCGGCTGTCACTGTCCTCCCGAGGGGCCCAGAAAGACCCCACCAAGTGGCCCTTCATTTTGGCACTTAGGAAGGAAGCCTCAGAAGCAGCACAGTATCCTCAGAGCTTGCACAAAGAGTTTGCCTTGCCCGTGGCCTCCTTTTTTGCGTGAACTGGCTTAATTTCTATGAGAATGAGAAGAAGCCATGTCAGTCTTGCCTTCCTGAGTTTCTTCATCATTATATATCTGTGACCCGAGCAACACTGGATTTGCTACACCCATCAAAGCCCAACCTGGGAAGAAGCAAGAGACTTCTAATGTTGAGGAAAGAAAGTTCAGTAATCCAGCCTGTACAAAGACTGGAAGGGGGTTGGCCTTAGGCTGAAGGCCTGCCTAGTGGAGAGTGGGAAAGAACCACCTGTTTGGAGCCAGATAGGAAGTTTGGAGGAGCCGAGGCTCCAAAAGACCAATACTGGACTAAATACCTGATTCCACAGTCCTTCTGCTCCACTGTCTCCCTGTTGCTTCTGAGATATGATGTAAATGACTCTATGGGTACTTCAAGTGCTTCACAGCCTGGTTCTAGCCTCTTTCCAGACTTCTGCACCCTATGATCTCCCAATAGTGCCTTGGAAAACCAGGACTTAGTATTATCTATGATTTGTACTTTTATTTATTTTGTTAAACATTTCCCAATTACAGTTTGATCTGTTTTGGCTTCCCTAGGGGCTTTGCAGAGGCTTCCAAATCTGACAGCTCTGGTTTACAAGTTATCCCCACCTTCCGTCACTAGCCTCCCCCAATCATTTTCCATATACTTTGCATATATGAATCTGTATATGTCGCCCCCTTTGCCAGTAGAATGTCAGTTTCCTTAGGGCAGAATTCAGTCTGTTTTTTTAAGTTTTTATCCCCAGCACCCAGTGCAATGCTTGGTATATACGTAGTAGGGGCTTAATAAATGCTGGCTGCATGAATGAATGAACAAGTTTGCCAGCAAAGAAGGGAGCAGGGATATCCAAGGGAATTGCAAATGATATGGAAAATATACTGGTTTGTCACAAGCAGGTAGGCAGAGAATGAGAGGGACCCAAGAGTTCTGATCGAACCCCAGAGCCTGTGAACCCAAACCAGAATTGTGTTCACGAGTAGGTAGAAACCAGCAAATCCCATTTTGTGAACATTCATGCAAAACTCCCATTTTCAGGGGAAATTAGACAGGTAGAAAGGTAAGGGGACAAATGTGGCTCTGGTCTCCAGAGCTCAGGCCAATATAGGCGAAAGCAATTGGACATTTGAATTATTGTAGAGAACACCACACGTCACCTGTGGGGGAATCAAATGTACCTGCTTATCAAGTAATTCTCCCAGCTCCAAAAGGCTTTTTTGTAGTTGTTTAAACACTTAAGAAAAGATATTAGCTAGCAAATGTAAGGAGACCCAACACCAGTTGCTAATATTCACTTAAGGAAAGCGAACTCCCTAAATGCCCACTTTGGGTAAATTGCTGGGTGAAACTTGGGCTATTTCCAAAGCATCAAGAGGCCCTGCTTACTGAACACACACAGGCAGTCTAAAGAAATTGGCTTTGTGTTGGAAACTTTGTTATTTCCCAAAGGGATCAAACTCTCCAGCCTAACCACTGATAGAAAATGTTAAACAACTGCAGTGGGCTGTAGCATCATTGACTAGTTCGACATGCAAGGCTCACTGGGGTCAGGGTTGGCTCCCTGACCTTTTGTGTGGGCTCCTCTTCTGCATTGGCCTTCATGCTCATCTAACTCTTACCCCACCAAGGGTAATGAATAGACCATGCAAATGGGTTGTTCAGCAGAGGGACTGCCCATCACTGAGTGTGTATGGGGATCGGGGCACTAGGACACAGAACACAGCCCATACCCTATAACCTGACATGACACAGCAGGGACCCATCTCTCTCAGTTAACCTGTTAGAATATCAAATTCCCTAACAGATCTCCTCAAACTATCAGGGCTTCAGTGTCCTTCACCCCCCTCCCTCTCTCCCAAAGCACTGAGCTTAAAGTCAGAAAAACCTGAATCCAAATGAACAAGTGGAGCACAGGAGAGGACAGTGCAGGGAAGATGAGGGCTTGGAGTTGACCACATTCAGCTTGACTCAATGATCCTCATTCTGAAAGGACTTGCAGACAGTGCAAGTCTCAACTGAATCGAGCCCATTTCTGCCTTACCTTCGTAGAGTAGGTGATTATTAAATTTGAGAAGAGCCAACATTTCCCAAGATCCTTCTGGGTTTTGATAACAATAGAGACCAATTTACATGTGCTACCAGTGGGAAGTTGCCGGATCCATAGTCACCAGATGAGATACTGTAGGAAGCAAGCCGGGGAAGGATGGATTGTGGGACACACATAGAGGCTGTGGGCAGTGACCTCAGAGGCACCTAAAAGGTGCTCTTTGTTTTGCTCTGGAGAGCATCCTTCCGTGCCTTTGTGGAGTAAAACTGTGAGCTGTCCAGTGACTGCACGTCCATTGTCTTTCTCGAGCTGTAGTGTTTTCATAATGAAAACCTCGTAAGAATTGTGATGGTGCCAGTAGTTGGAACAATGACATTACTACCAGCTGCCATTTTATAGCATGTGAAAGTTTCCCACGTACATTTATCTAGTAACTTACTTGATTGGTACAACCACCCCAGATGGATTCTGCAGGGGTTCTCTCCGTTTTTAAGGTGAGGAAGCGGAGGCACAAGGTGGTAAAGCAATTTGGAACTAATTAGCTTTATCACTTAGGTAGCAGAAATCCTCATCTCTTCCTATTTTAAGCCCATCAAAATATTTAGATGAAATTCTTTGCTAAAAGCTGTCTGTAGAAGCTTTTTACCCCCCAAATCATTGTTAAAAGTCGATCTTTTAAAGACATTCTTAAAGTCAACTTTTCAATATTGAAAGTATAAATAGCAGATGTACCAGTATGAGAATATTTGCTCTAGAAATCAGGTCTCGTATATGTAGCTCAGTTTGTGTTTTAGTAATTAACTTCTACATTGGCATGGACTCGGGAATTTCTCTCAAGTTTATATTTGTAACGACAAAATGAAATCAAGAGGAAGCAAAATGAACCAGCTCTTTAGTGATGAATTCACCAGAAGACTTGAGTCTCAAGTGTGAGAGTCAGTATCATGGGGCTCACATGCTAATCTTATCAATCCTCCTGACTGTGTTTCCTGCCTTAGCTAGCAGAGCAGAGAATTTGGTGGTGGCAATGAATCTCTCCCGGTGTACAGAATGTTTTCTTCCTGCGATCCTCCTGAAGTTTCCATGATAAACCCAGCCTTCTCTACTCGGTCACATCACTAACCCAGCTTTCTAATCTTGACACCCCACTTATGTTACCTTCCCGAGAAGAACTCTCTGCTCTTCAGGAAACAGCAATTAGAATCTCTGTCCTTGGCTCTTTATAAAGAAGTGATCAGAGACCCCCCAGTGCTCTGCTGATCTGCTTCAAGGCCTAGGCCTGGGTACAAGGAAAGATAAGAAAGGTGGGGGGAGGTGAAAATGGGCAGCCTTAGGTTACACACGTTTCCATTCTCTTGGCAAGCCCAGGTTCTGTTTATCATTTTATTGAGTTTCAGATTTGCTTTTTACTTCATGTGATGATTCTTTGGTTCTTTGTTACACTCAGGTGTTTAAATATTAAATTCCAATTTAAGTTCAGCAAAACTTGGAGCAATTACCAAAAGTGAATAGAAAGAAATCCGGGAGAAAGAACGGGATTTGATGAGCGTTAGGAGTACTCCCCAGCGTTCCCACTGCCCAGAAACAGTAGTAGAAAGTTCTCTCATCTTGGGCATCCAGAGGGCCCAGGGCATTGTCCCCCAGTGTCTCGTGTAGATGCAAACATCCTGGAAAGGGCAGCACACCCAGGTAGCATTGATTGGCTCACATTTTAGCATAAATTTGCCCACATCTTCCTTTCTCATGTACTGTCTGGTTAAAACCAAGACCCTCTAGCGAGAGAGCAGATAGTTTCTGGGAAAAAAGAAGGAAAAAAATGGCCTGAATACCGAATGAGGAGACTTGGACACAAGAGCCCTGAGAGATTAAAAAAGAGAAGTTGGGAAGAAAAACTGATCAATTTCCAGGGCTACCACCCACTAAATTGAGAAATACTGGCCTGGAAGCAGTAAAGCACCAGCTCTTGTAATGAATTTGGTGATAAAAGATAATAAAATTATATGATGCCTTCTCATTTACAAAGATGTCTCCCTCATCCCTTATCTAGCACATTCCTCTTCTCAGTCATGGTATTTTACAGATGAGGAAAATGAGGCACAAAGAGACACAGGGTCTTGCCTATGGCATACAGTCAGCGCATAGGAGAGGCAGGATTTGAACCCAGGGCTTCCTGCCACTGAGGCCTCTGTGCTGGCTCTCCCAGTGATCTGAAGGCTCCAAGTGCCATGAAACTTGTGTAGGTCCTTTTCTTCCACTGCCTCATCTAGACCCTGCTCATCATCTTGGCATGTTCAGGGCAGTGTTCATTGTCTGTCTCTCCCTACCCCCTCGTGTCTCTCTGTCACTGTCTCTTTCTGTCTTTCTCTGTGTCTCTCTCTCACTGTCTCTCTCTATCACTATCTCTCTCTCTTCTCTTTAAATATTAAATTCTAATCTATGTTCAGCAAAATTTGGTATAACTTCCCAGAAGAAAAGAAAACTCTGAAATGACTTAGGTGCCTACAAATAGGAAATGGAAAGTGATAGTACAGGCCTGTGGTCTTAGCTCAGTGGTGAAACCAGTGCTGCCTGTCTCGTCTCCTCCCTCCCTCCTTGTGCTGGGCCTTTGGGCTCTTCAGGTCTTGCCCTGTCAGGAGATGGCGCTTTGACCCACAAGCCTAAAACTCCAGCACAGCTCACGGCACAGTGTGGCCCCGTGCAAATAGGTGGCAAGAGTGTTCCTCCTGTCATCCAGCATCCTCCTCCCCCAGGGCAGCCCAGCTTGGGGTCAGGACCAGAGGTTGCACCACCTTATGGGCTCTAGCAACTCAGAGGGCACAGGGCAGGCAGTAAGCACATTAGACCCCGGTTTGGTCTCAGCCATTTCAAATTTGGGTAAGGCTTTCTGCTTATTGATGCCTCAGTTTCCACATCTGTGACATGGAGCCGGTAAAAATGGAGTCATGTCACTTTTAGTATTGGTGGGAAGAACCACAAGATAATGATAATGAATGAAAAACTGCAAAACAGCATGATTTATAAATAGTAATGAGCATGGTAATTGTCAGAGGGATCTCTTGAAACAATATGGCACAGATATATTTAAGTAACAATGATGTTCATTCACCTTGGATAGCACTCTGTGGTTTGGAGGGAGCTTTATATCTCATATCTTATTTAAATCTTATTTCATCTTGAGAATTATCCCCATTTCACAGATGAGAACTTTGATGCTCAGATCTGTTAAGTAACTCAGCCAGAACCACACAGCTAGGGAGTATCTGAGTCAGGATTTGAATCTGGGTCTTCCTGGCTCCTCCAAACCCAGGGCTAACTAAATGGTAGATGTTGTGATGAGGCAAAGCACCATGGCGGAGTGGGTAGAGGGATGCCCTTGAATTCAGGAAGAAGTGGGTTCAAGTCTTACTTCTACCACACACTAGCCATGGGACTGAGCCATGTTAAGTGGCCCCTGATTACCTGAGCAGCTTTCTAACACTAAGTTGTAGCTAGATTTCCCATGTGTATCAGCAGTGGGAGTTTCTACCCCAGGGGATTCTCCACATTGATAAAGTTACAGGCAGATCCAGATGCAAGCTAACACCACCACCAACCTTCTTCTAGGGTCTTGGATCAGCCCTCTGGCCATCTGCCCCTTCCCTCTCCCCCCTAAAGTGCCTGGGATTGGGGCTGGGGTCTTGGGAGTTCCCATGAAGAAAATACTTGTCTCTTGTCTAAAGGCAGAGGCCAAGGTTGAGAATGGATGGTTACCAAGAGCATCCTATGTGTCCAGACAGGTCCAATGCGAGGGCCTCTCTCTTGTTGGTGGGGAGCTCCCGAAGGAAGCGGGAACCAACTTGCTGTCCTGGATTAGAATGGGCCATCATCCAGAACGAATGGATCATTTTAACAAATCGATTCAATCAACAGTAAGAGCCTGCTCCTTGTTGAGCGCTGTGCAAGCCTTTGATTATTCAGTTAGGGACCTCAGGGAGCTCCCAATCTACCAGGGTATATATGTGGTGCAGTGGTTGCTTCTGGAGCAAGACAGCTGAGTTCAAATCCAGCCTCAGACACTTCCTAGCTCTGTGACTCCGGATAAGTCATTTCACCATTTGCCTCAGTTTCTGCATCTGTAAAATGGAGGAGCATCTTTATCAAAAATACCTTCAAAAGGGTCACAGACAGCCAGACATGACTGAATCGACTGAACTTCCAATGTTTCTTTCACGGTTTTTCTCAGGCTGCTAGGTGACACCGTGGTGCACAGGGCACCAGGCTGGAGTAAGAAAGCCTTCTCTCAGGTTCAAATCTGGCCTCATACACTGGCTAGCCATGTGACCCTGGACAAGTCAAGTCACCTCTGTCTATCTCAGTTTCACTATATGTCAAATTAGCACCTACTTAAAAATAACAGCACCTTCTTCCCAGGGTTGTGAGGATAAAATTAGATAATATTTGTAAACTAGTTTGCAAACCCGACAGTGCTTCATAATTGCTAGTTCCTACTTCTACTGTTGCTGTTGCTGGCTGCTGATGGAGGTGGGAAGGAGAGGAGGGGAGCACGTATACAATTCAATAAATACAATCTATACAAAAGCACACATGAAATCATTTGAGGGGGGAGAGGGAAGAGTACTAACAAGAGAGGATCAAGGAGGGCCTCGCTCCTGGAGGAGGTGACCCAGGAACTCCTTGAAGAATTCCTTGAAGGGACCTGGGAGCCCCAAAATGTAGATAATTCCGCATATGGGGGACAGCCTGGGAAAAGCACAATGCCGGGAGATTGGCTGTCATCTGTAGGGAACAGTAGGTCATCTGGTTAAGCTGGAACCTGGAATGGCCAAAGATGGAGCACACAAATCCAGTTTGATCCAGTGGGCATCAGGAGATTTAAGTAGATATAGTTCAAAGGACTTTCAAGAGATGGATGTTGTGTACAGGGCGGAGGATGAGGCGTCTGCATTGGAAGAGGCCATGGGAATCAGGGCAGGTGGGGAGTCGAGGGTACTTCGCCCCAGCTCTGGGCCTGAAGGCCGAACCTTAGGCCTTTCCCTACATAACAGTGTTAGAACTGAATGGCAGATTCTCAACTGCCTGAAGTCTCTTCACTGAAAAGAGAGTGTCAAAGGTGGATGGAATCTATGTACGTTTTGCAGGGAATAGGTATAGAGGTAAAGCAACAGCAGGCTTTTGGAGGGACTCTGCAATGCCCTGCACCTCCCAGGTTTTCTAGGAGCCACTAGGACACAAGGCCATGAGCTCAGAACCAGAAGGTAGACAATCTCCCAGAGTAGGTTATAAATCATCCCTATTTCTCTGATAAGATCCCACGTTCCTCCTGAAATAGAACTGACGCTCCGTGATGGCAGAAGCTCTGTATGTCCCCAGCTGCCAGAACAGACTTTGGCACCCAGTTGCTCTGTAGTTGTTGCTTGAATGGTGGGGACCCTAGCATCTAGATATAACAAGACTGCTGTCAGGTATCCAAGAAGAACTGCAGCTCAGCAGAAGCCAGTCTGTGGGTTGTGGCCTCAGGAAACATTTCAGCCACATCCTCTAGTTTCAGGACGTGGTATAGATAACCTGATGAATAGTTTTTGTGAAATGATTTCTCCAAGCTGCCTTTATCCACCAGGACATCAGGGTCTTCAACTGGTACTTGGGCTCCACATTTATTGTGAGATCCTCACAAAGTCTGAATGACTTTAATTGTTTAAGAAAGGAATTTGTATTTGGTCCAAGTGGTGATAGGGAGCCAATGAAATTTATTGATTTGGGGGATGGAGTAGAGTCAGACCTAGGCTTTAGAAAAAGTTCCATTGCCAGTGGAAGAAAAGTCTTAGGCTTGCTTGCTGGTCAGGTTAAATGACTTGCCCAGTATCGCACAACCAGTAAGTATCAGAAGTGAGATCGCCTTCCTAAATGTAAATCATTGCATTGTAGACTATTCTGGTTGCAACGTATGTGTTTTTACCCTGCAGAAGCAGTGTTATCACAGAATGAAATCATCCAGGAAAGTTGTTGGTTCCTGGAGTTTGCTTACAAGTCAACAAAAGAGAGAAAGTCTTTAATATCACATAAATATTTGAAAAGAACATTTAGTAAAGGAAGGCAGAGTAATATGTTAGCAGAGTATAAGCAGCAGCCTTCCCTCTTGAGCATGTGAAGAAATCTGCTCCTCGCTAGTTGGGCAGGCCAGACGGGACGTGGGAGCACCAGGAGCTTGGCCCAGGGAAGGGCCTGGCAGCAAGCCCTCTTGGGGCCTGCACCAGCTTAATTTAAGGCTACCAAAAGTCCCAGATCCTTTTCATCCAAGGTCCCATCTTGTCTTCTCATCCTTCAGAAGCTAATATGTTTAATATTTAATATTTAATATTTTTAAGCCAAGTTGAGTACTTTACTGTTATCCCAGCTCATTTCTTTTTATTAGCTTTCTAATAGCAAGAACCTGGGAAGTACATGGTTCTCAGTCCCAACTTTGTCACATCTTCTGACACCTGCTCTGCCCTTACCCAGACCATAGATAGACCCATTGGCCAACATTAGGTCATGCAGAGATCCTTGGAACACTCAGCCAGAGACCTCCTTCCGGGCTGATATCAACTATTGGGTCTGGACATTAGCCACATGTGAATCCACCCAACTGGACCAGCCTCATTCTAAAATGCCTCCTGGAAGACAGGTCAGTCAGTCTCTGTTTTATGCTTCCCAGACCTGGCTCCTTCCCTTCTGTATGAAGCTCTATGACTGAGATTCATCCTAATCATTACTCAGAAGTAGTCTTCCTTGGGATCTTCTTTCCATTTATGGTATTGTCATCATTGTATCTATTGTCCCCAGCAGCTCTGTTTGCTTAACTCTGCATCAGTTCACGCAAATCTCCTCGTGTTTCTCTGATCTATTGATTCTTTTGGCCAATTAGCTAACAAGTGTTTATTAAATGCTTCCTATAGGCCAGGGACTGTGCTAAATTCTGGGGCTATAAAGGGTTAGAGTCGGGTTAGGGTTAGGGGCGGAGCCAAGATGGCGGAGAAGACACACGCGACTTTCTAAGCTCTTCTCTTACCCTCTTTATCAGTATTACATCGAGCCTCAAAAATAATCTTGACTGCTACAATTCATAAAGATAAGAAGCATAACAACTCACCGGCCAAAGAAAATCTGCAGTCTCACCAAAAAAAGGTTGGTTCCAGGGCCAGGGGGGAGATCAGCACAGACGGGGAGAGAAATTAGGTTCTGAGGAGAGCTAACCCACACAGCCCAACTAGGCACTTCAATAGCTTGGCCAGTGCTGAATCCACTTCCTGTTGGGGGAAGGGAAGACTTTCACTCAGAGCACTCCCATACCTCGGAGCCAGAAATCGGTTTACATCTCTCCCTGCTCTGCAGAGGAAGCTGGTAACCCCCTTGCCTAGGAGACATACCCTAAAGGCTTTAAAACATGAATAAAAAGATGAAAAGGATTATCAACAACTTCTATGCAGAAAAAGAGCAGGTCAGCAAACCTGAAGAGACCTCAAACAGCAAAAATGCATCAGACTGTCCTCCTTTACATGATGCTCTCATAGAAGAGACCATTAAAAGTCTCAAAAGAGAGTTAGAAGATAAATGGGGAAAGGAAAGAGAAGCCTTACAAGAGAGCAACAACTTCCTGAAATACGAATTGGAAAAGTTAAAAAATTCCCAGGAAGTGCAGGGAAACAAAATTGGTGAATTGGAAAAAATAAAGAATTCACTAGAAAGTAGGATTTGCGAATTGGAAAAGACAAAGAACTCGCAAGAAAGTAGGATCTGTGAATTGGAAAAAGAAAATAATTCACTAAAAAAAAAAATTAGTGAAATGGAAAAAAATTCCACAGACCAAAACAATACATTTAAAAACTCAATTGGACATATACAGAAAGAAGTAAAAAAAGCTAATGAAGAAAATAATTCTTTAAAAATTAGAACTGAACAAATAGAAACTAATGATTCATTGAGACAGCAAGAATCAGTCAAGCAAAAACAAAAAAATGACAAACTGGAAAAAACCATGAATTATCTACTTGCAAAAACGACAGACTTGGAAAATAGATCTAGGAGAGATAATCTGAGGATTATTGGACTTTCTGAAAACTATGATGAAAAAAAGAGCCTAGATACTATTTTACAAGAAATCATCAAAGAGAACTGCCCAGATGTAATAGAATCAGAAGGTAAAATAGGCATTGAAAGAATTCATCGAACACCTTCTGAAAGAAACCCTAAAATAAAAACCCCAAGGAATATTGTGGCAAAATTTCAGAACTATCAGATTAAGGAAAAAATTTTACAAGCAGCCAAAAAAAAACCATTTAAATACCGAGGTGCCACAATAAGGATCACCCAAGATCTGGCTGCCTCTACATTAAAGGAAAGAAGGGCCTGGAATATGATATTCCGAAAGGCACAAGAACTTGGGATGCAGCCAAGAATAAACTACCCAGCTAAGCTGAGCATTTTCTTCCAGGGAAGAAGATGGACATTTAATGAAACAAATGAATTCCATTTGTTTCTGAAGAAAAAACCAGAACTAAACAAAAAATTTGATCTCCAAGAATAGAACTCAAGAGATGCAGAAAAGGTAAAAATAACTCTTGAGAATTGTATTTCTGTTGTGGATATACAAAAGAATACATGGATAATTTGATTGTACTGATATAACATAAAAGGGAAGTAGATATGGAAAAGGGATGATGGCAGAATAAGGTGGAAGGAGGGATTAAAAGAGGAAACCACATGCCACAAAGAGGCAAAGGAAACTTATCATATCTGAGGGAATTTAGAGAGGGGGAGGAACACTGTGTGAATCTTACTCTCATCAGAGTTGGCTCAAGAAAAAATAATTGACATTTGTTTTAGAGAAAATTCTCTCGCCTTATTAAAAACAGGGGAGAGGAAAAGGGAAAAGAAAAGAGTAATAAGGGAAGGAAGGGGGAAAGACTCAAAGGGGGGAAGGAGGGATTATAAAGAGGATAAGTATCATGATACAAGAGGGGTACATAAGTTTAAAAGGGGGAAAGAGGGTTGGGGGAGGCAAGAATAAGTAAAGCACAATCTGGGGTTATTAGGATGGCAGGAAATACAGATTTAGTAATTCTAACCGTAAATGTGAATTGGATGAACTCCCCCATAAAGAGGAGGCAGATAGCAGACTGGATCAAAAGTCAGAACCCTACAATATGTTGTTTACAAGAAACACATTTAAAGCAGGGAGATAACATATAGAGTAAAGGTAAAAGGCTGGAGCAAAATCTATTATGCTTCAGGTGAAGTCAAAAAAGCAGGGGTAGCCATCCTTATCTCAGATCAAGCAAAGTAAAAATTGATCTAATTAAAAGAGATAAGGAAGGAAACTACATCCTGCTAAAGGGTAGCATAAACAACGAAGCAATATCAATATTAAACATATATGCACCAAGTGGTATGGCATCCAACTTCCTAAAGGAGAAGTTAAGAGAGTTGCAAGAAGAAATAGACAACAAAACTGTAATAGTAGGAGATCTCAACCTTGCACTCTCAGAATTAGACAAATCAAACCAGAAAACAAATAAGAAAGAAATTAAAGAAGTAAATAGAATATTAGAAAAATTAGGTATGTTGGATCTTTGGAGAAAATTGAATGGAGATAGAAAGGAATATACTTTCTTCTCAGCAGTTCATGGAACCTATTCAAAAATTGACCATATATTAGGACATAAAACCTCAAAATTAAATGCAAGAAAGCAGAAATAGTAAATGCTTTCTTTTCAGATCATGATGCAAGAAAAACTACATTCAACAAAAAGTTAGGGGGAAATAGACCAAAAAGTAATTGGAAACTAAACAATCTCATCTTAAAGAATGATTGGGTGAAGCAGCAAATTATAGATACAATTAATAATTTCACTCAAGATAATGACAATGATGAGACATCATACCAAAATTTGTAGGATGCAGCCAAAGCGGTAATAAGAGGGAATTTTATATCCTTAGAGGCTTACTTGAATAAAACAGAGAAAGAAAAGATTAATGAATTGGGCTTGCAACTAAAAAACTAAAAAAAAACCAAATTAAAAACCCCCAATCAAATACTAAATTGAAATTCTAAAATTAAAGGAGAAATTAAACATATTGAAAGTAAAAAAAACTATTGAACTAATTAATAAAACTAAGAGTTGGTTCTATGAAAAAGCCAATAAAATAGATAAGCCTTTGGTAAATCTGATTAGAAAAAGGAGGGAGGAAAATGAAATTAGTAGTCTTAAAAATGAAAAGGGAGAACTTTCCACCAACGAAGAGGAAATTAGAGAAATAATAAGGAGTTATTTTGCTCAACTTTATGCCAATAAATTTGATAACCTAAGTGAAATGGATGACTACCTCCAAAAATATAGACTCCCAGACTAACAGAGGAGGAAGTAAATTGCTTGAATAGTCCCATTTCAGAAAAAGAAATAGAACAGGCAATTAAACAACTCCCTAAGAAAAAATCCCCAGGACCAGATGGATTTACATGTGAATTTTACCAAGCATTTAAAGAACAATTGGCCCCAATGCTATATAAATTATTTGATAAAATATGGAATGAAGGAGTCCTACCAAATTCCTTCTATGACACAGACATGGTACTGATACCTAAACCAGGTAGGCTGAAAACAGAGAAAGAAAATTATAGACCAATCTCCCTAATGAATATTGATGCTAAAATCTTAAATAAGATATTAGCAAAAAGACTACAGAAAATCATCTCCAAGATAATACACTATGATCAAGTAGGATTTATACCAGGAATGCAGGGCTGGTTCAATATTAGGAAAACTATCAATATAATTGGTCATGTTAATAACCAAATTAACAAAAACCATATGATCATCTCAATAGATGCAGAAAAAGCATTTGATAAAATCCAACATCCATTCCTATTAAAACACTTGAGAGTATAGGAATAAATGGACTTTTCCTTAAAATAATCATCAGCATCTATTTAAAACCATCAGTAAGCATCATATGTAATGGAGACAAACTGCAACCATTCCCAATAAGATCTGGAGTGAAACAAGGTTGCCCACTATCACCGTTACTATTTAATATTGTATTAGAAACACTAGCTATAGCAATAAGAGCTGAGAAAGAGATTAAAGGAATAAGAATAGGCAATGAGGAAGCCAAATTATCACTCTTTGCCGATGACATGATGGTATACTTAGAGAACCCCAGAGATTCTGCTAAAAAGTTATTAGAAATAATCCACAACTTTAGCAAAGTTGCTGGTTATAAAATAAACCCACATAAGTCATCAGCATTCTTATATATCACTAACAAAATCCAACAGTCAGAGTTACAAAGAGAAATTCCATTTAAAGTAACTACTGATAATATAAAATATTAAGAATCTATCTGCCAAGGGAAAATCAGAAACTTTATGAGCAAAATTACAGACCACTTTTCACACAAATTAAGTCTGATCTAACCAATTGGAAAAATATTAAATGCTCTTGGATAGGGCGAGCAAATATAATAAAGATGACAATATTACCTAAACTAATCTATTTATTTAGCGCTATACCAATCAGACTCCCAAAAACTATTTTAATGACCTAGAAAAATAACAACAAAGTTCATATGGAAAACAAAAGGTCAAGAATTTCAAGGAATTAATGAAAAAAAAAATCAAATGATGGTGGCCTAGCTGTACCAGATCTAAAATTATATTATAGAGCAGCAGTTACCAAAACTATTTGGTAATGGCTAAGGAATAGATTAGTTGATCAGTGGAATAGATTAGGTTCAGGGACAAAACAGTCAACAAATATAGCAACCTAGTCTTTGACAAACCCAAAGATCCCAGCTTTTGGGATAAGAACTTACTGTTTGATAAAAATTGCTGGGAAAATTGGAAACTAATATGGCAGAAGCTAGGCATTGATCCATACTTAACGCCGTACACCAAGATAAGGTCAAAATGGGTTCATGACCTAGGCATAAAGAATGAAATTATTAATAAATTAGAGGAACATAGGATAGTTTACCTCTCAGACCTGTGGAAGGGAAGGTCTTTATGACCAAAAGCAGAACTAGAGATCATTACTGATCACAAAATAGAAAATTTCGATTATACCAAACTGAAAAGTTTTTGTACAAACAAAACTAATGCAGACAACATTAGAAGGGAAGCGATAAACAGGGAAAATATTTTTACATTCAAAGGTTCTGATAAAGTCCTCATTTCCAAAATATATAGAGAATTAACTCTAATTTATAAAAAATCAAGCCATTCTCCAATTGAAAAATGGTCAAAGGATATGAACAGACAATTCTCAGATGAAGAAATTGAAACTATTTCTCGTCATATGAAAAGATGCTCCAAGTCATTATTAATCAGAGAAATGCAAATTAAGACAACTCTAAGATACCACTACACACCTGTCAGATTGGCTAAGATGACAGGAAAAAATAATGATGATTGTTGGAGGATGCTGGGAAAACTGGGACATTGATGCATTGTTGGTGGAGTTGTGAACGAATCCAACCATTTTGGAGAGTAGTTTGGAACTATGCTCAAAAAGTTATCAAACTGTGCATACCCTTTGATCCAGCAGTGTTACTATTGGTATTATATCCCAAAGAGATTATAAAGAAGGGAAAGGGACCTGTATGTGCACGAATGTTTGTGGCAGCCCTCTTTGTAGTGGCTAAAAACTGGAAACTGAATGGATGCCCATCAGTTGGAGAATGGCTGAATAAATTGTGGTCTATGAATATTATGGAATATTACTGTTCTGTAAGAAATGACCAATAGGATAATTTCAGAAAGGCCTGGAGAGACTTACACGAACTGATGCTGAGTGAAATGAGCAGGACCAGGAGATCATTATATACTTCAACAACAATACTATATGATGACCAGTTCTGATGGACCAGGCCATCCTCAGCAACGAGATCAACCAAATCATTTTTAATGGAGCAGTAATGAACTGAACCAGCTACGCCCAGAGAAAGAACTCTGGGAGATGACTAAAAACCATTACATTGAATTCCCAATCCCTATATTTATGCCCACCTGCATTTTTTATTTCCTTCACAAGCTAATTGTACAATATTTCAGAGTCTGATTCTTTTTATACAGCAAAATAACGTTTTGGTCATGTATACTTATTGTGTAGCTAATTTATATTTTAATGTATTTAACATCTACTGGTCATCCTGCCATCTAGGGGAGGGGGTGGGGTAAGAGGTAAAAAATTGGAACAAGAGGTTTGGCAATTGTTAATGCTGTAAAGTTACCCATGCATATATCCTGTAAATAAAAGGTTATTAAAAAAAAAAAAAGAAATCTTCCCAGAATTAAAAAAAAAAAAGAGACAACACCATTAGATTCGACAATGTAGGCATCACTGTAAAATACACCAATAAATAAACCAAAAAAGACATCATTGTCAACTTTAAGTGCAATAATATTCTATTTTGTTTAGAAACAGCAAAGTTTTTCTTTTCTTTTTTTTTTAAAGCATTTCTCCACACTATTGGAGTTTATTTCCAGGTTTTTGCTACCAGAAAAAAATTGCTGCCATGAACATTTTGGTCCACGGAAAGTTTCCAGAGGTCTTTGGCATCCTTAGGCCATATGCTAAGTGCTAGGCTCGCTGTCAAAAAGTTAGTGACTTTGCCTGCCTCATTCCAAATCCTCCTCCAGAATGGCCATACTACTTGCTAGCTCTGCCCCAGTACATGGCTTGTCTCCTTTCCCATAGCTGCTCTGTCATCGACTCTTTCTGCTTCTGTCCTTGATAGCTTGCTAGACGGTAGATAAAACCTCAGAGTTATTTTAATTCCAATCTTTTATCCTTTGTGATTGGGAAAAATCTTTTTCCCAGTTCTCCCAATATTGATCAATTGGTTCCTCTCCTTTAACCACTTTTCTCTAGAGAAATTGTTACTTCTTTCCTCACTATGAAATCTTTCTGGGATGACCTATTCATGTACTCAAATAGTCATTCACAGATGATATTTGACAGCAGATTGGCCTGCAGTCACACAATTAACTGAGAAATGGAGCGACTGTGAGGTCCCTCCGTGTAGGTTGCTTATACAGCAGGGAAGGGAAATTGACCCGGTGGAGCAAAATGCAGCTTTAATGGATCACCACCAACCTCCTGTTTCCATGCATATGTGTCAAATGTAGAAGATGTTTACTATAGTTCAACCTTTTTCTGGGAAGGATGGCTACCACATTAAATAGCAGTCAGTATCCAAAAGGAGCTTGAAAGAAACTTGAACCAATTCTAATCCAATGAAATGTAATAGAGATAAAAGCAGAGCTTTATATTTGGGTTCAAAAATCAAGCCAGTAAGGGCAAGATGGTGGGAATATGGCCAGCTAGTACGCTCTGAGCCAAAGGGAGTCTAGAAATGCTTGTAAGATTGCAGATGGTGAAGTGTTCTTCTAATTCATTTTCAAAGACAACAATAATTAATAATGCTATATTAATCACTTGATGTACATGGATGGTATCAAGATAGGTGGCTCTATTGAAAAATACATTAAATAGCTCTTTTATTTTGTGGAAATGTGTTCCAACTCTGTCAGTGTCGTTTGGACTGAAATGAGAACATCTGAGTTTGAATCTAGAGTTCAGAATGAAACAGTAAGTGAAAGCAATGCTTACAAATCCATTGTTTTCATAAGTCCAGAAGATTGACAGTCAAGCATGCTGCCCATCTCCCAATAGAGGGGAAAAAGAGAGCACAGATTGAGACAGGATTTGGGGACTTGACCGACTGAGGGGTTTGTTTTGCTTGGCCATGCAAACTTGTAACAGTAATTTTGTTTTTCTTGCATTATCAATTGGAGGGAAGGTAGGGAAGAGGGAGATGAGATGAATCAAGATGAACTTGAACATAAAATAAAGTTTAATTTCAAAATACTCCAAATACATTGTTTTTTCATGCAAGACATATTGACCATAAGGTTATCAAGAGAAGGCTATGGTGGGGATATCAAGATTGACTGGTACTGTGGAGCCAAAGTTTAATGGAAAAAAGAACTCATTTAAAGCAACTACATGCCAGGCACTGTACTAAATATTTTACACTTACTATCTCATTTCATTCTCACAACAACCCTGGGAGGTAATTGTTATTATCATCATCCCCATTTTACAGATGAGGAAACTGAGGCAGAGATTAAGTAACTTGCCCAGGGTCACGCAGCTGGTAAATGTCTGAGACTATTTCTGACTCTAGGCCTAGCACTCTATTCACTGTATCTCTTTCTTCCCCTCTAATGGCTTTGTGATGCTGATTTCAGCGTATCCTTTGGGTACAGGGAAATGGACATCTACAGATCTATCAGGTATTCACACAATGGTGACAAAAGTCCCCAAACAGATCTAGAAATATTAACTCTCTCTTGATTAGGAGGAGGAAGGGGAGTGACAGATGTTAACAGAGCATATGCTAAATAGATCAAAAAGCTACCAAAAATGCTTTTGGAACAGAAAGTGAGGAAAAGAAGAAAAAAAAAAAAGAAGGGAGCAAGCAAGCATTTGTTAAGTGCTTACAATGGTGGAAGCACTGTTCTAGGTGACAGTAATGGATAAAACAGGGTTTGTCAAAGGTAATCAGAATGGTTGCTCTCTGGATGGACCTCTGAAACAGTTAAGACTCAAGGGTGGAATCGACAGACCTTGAGAGGATCTTATCCAACTGAACTCAATCAACACTATGTCAACAAAGAATCGTCAAAATGAACTGTGTAATATATCATTACAGATTGCAAAAAATTAGCACCTAATAAGACATGATCAAGTGACTGGAAATATACCTCAAAAAGTTGCTTTCCTTTATAAAATAATACAACAAACCCTTAAACATGCTTCAGAATTCAATAAATAAACTCTACTAGAATCAGGGCATGTTATCAGAACTCTTACCCACAATCATTTACCTATAACATTGATCCAAAAATACATATACAATGTTTTAATAGAGGTCACTAAAACTCCCAGCTACTTGCATTGAAAAACTTGGAGGAGATCAAAACCATGTGGGAACAGAATCAGATCCATATTGTTTTCTCACTACTAAAAATGTACCAATGTACAAGCTCTTGGTGTTTACCTTTAAGTACAAAAGTCAGCTATGTCCCTCAACAATTTTTCCATAGAACATAAAATATAAAAGAATTCTTATAGGCTAGCAGCTTGTCCCAAGACTATTTCTATCTGAACTCCATTGGAAAGATGAGAAAAATAAACTTTTAACAAGATGATTACGTTGATGAAAGGACTACAAATTCAATTAAATGTAATAATTGGCTGTTTCCATTGGTTAATGAAGGGATGTCTGCAGATGTATGACCTATATGTCACAGGTTCTGAGGATATCAATCCTCTCCCTTTTATTTTGGTGAGGAAGAGTTAACCTTTCTCTAGTTCCCTCAGGGCGAATGGCCTTCCTTGTCTTTTGTTAATGTCATACGAGTTTTTGTTCAAATGCTTTTCCAAATCAATGATGGTCCATTTGACAGTTTCTCAAATGTATGTTAAAACAGGCTTTGCTTGGTTGTTAATTTCATTAAGGATATCCTTCTGATTAATTTTTGACTTTAACCACAGATCATATAAACTTTGTTTTATAAAATTCTATTTTATTTTATTGTTGGTTCCAGATTCTCTCTCCCCCATCCATTGAGAGAGCAAGAAAAAGAAAACCTGTTATATATAACAGCCAGTATATGTACATGTTCTTTAAGTAGTTGCCACTGCTTCCTACTCGTTAGTTTTTTGATTGATGTGTTTGGCCTAGAGGAAACTAAGGTATTTGTAAATGTTGCCTTTGTCCACTGGTTCAGCCAGAAAGATCGCGGTCTTTCTCTTTCCACTGCACAGGGTAACTATTGACTCTTATTGCATTCAAATGAGATTTTGATATCACTTGAGAAAGAATCCGTAAGGAAGCTGTTTAATGTGTTTGCAACCCCCAGTGCATTTACATAACTTGATGTCATCCAGGATGTATGTCAAGTGATTAATAAGATGTTTCGGTTCGACTTTTTTTTTCACTTGGAAGCCATACATAGTCCTATTTAAGAGACAGAATAATGGATTTAAGGCTAAATAAGAACATAATGGACGCCAATAATCTCTGTGAAGAATATTACTTTGATTTGAAGTGTTCTTGACATTAATGTGCTGGTGGTGTGTTTTAAATGGTTTTGCATGAAGACATCAAATACTCCAGCCTTCTTATGAGACTTGGTTCTGTTATACATAGTTGCAGAGAACACGGATAAGCAACAGTGAAGAACTGTTTTAAAAATGACATCATAATCAGTAAAAGCACTATAGATTCTATGGTTGTTTCCGGCAGCCTAATCGACAATTACTGAATTGATAATATATTGTTCTATACACACTGGGACTTTTTGGCATACTCCTTTTGCTCCTCAGCTTTATTAAAAATATGTGTGTGAGTTAGTGCTGCGTATGGTCTATATGATGTATATGAACATACAGAGACCTCTATCGCTGTTCTCTTTGGGTAGTAGGTGTGTGGTGCCCTCTGGAATGAAAGGTGGGATCAGTCATATGTCTGAGAGGAAGTTGGTAAAGTGCTAATATATCTAATGAGTACCTAAAGTACCTAATAGGGTAGCGAGGTGGCTCAGTGGATAGATCTTTGAATCAGGAAGACTCATCTTCATGAATTCGAACCCAGCCTCAGATAGATACTTGCTAGCAGATCACTTTTTGCCTGTTTGCCTCAGTTTCCTCATCTGTAAAATGAGTTGGAGAAGGAAATCCCAAACCACTCCAGTATCTTTACCAAGAAAATTCCAAATGGGCTCATGAGGAGTTGGACAAGACTGAAACATAACAAACTAAAAGTACCCAATGAGACACGATAAGGTGATTGGCTCTGTCAGTAATTCACACAACAGTGGGAAGCATTTGAGCTAATAACTATGGCAATTACCCAGCCCCACTGCCTTCCAGTTTTATGGAGATGCTAGTGTTTTAGTCACCTCCTTTGATATAACTAATCTATCATTTATTATATTAATCACATGGAAGTTTTGGCTTTTTTGTTAGATTCCCTCTGTTTTAATTGAAACAGACTTTCTTGAGACCACAGAGAAGACCAGAATTTTTCCACGTCTTCCTTTCTTTAGTTCTCTCTTCTCTGATTGCTTTGCTTGGCAAGCCTCTGTATTTGAGGATTTGGTTGATCTTTGATATTCATTTAGCTTTGACTTCTCTATCACTTTATCCTTTTGACTTGTGTTTAATTATTAGTGAGAATCTAGATATTTTAATACATTTTTATTTTCTGGATCTCATTTTGCATGTTTCATTTTTGTCGTGTTTAATTGACCACTAATAGGTAATTAAGTCTTCTACTGTTTGTAATGACTGGCTAGTGCCTTAATCTTCAGTGCCTTTTTCCAGATCTTGAACTGCCCTCTCAAATTCCTTCTGCTATGATTAGAGGTAGACGCCTGTAATCCGGATCTGTTCTTTGATAATGGTACCTTTTCTCCTATAGTTTTTACTACGGCAATGACCTCTTTCTGTATTATGGTGAGTATCTTCTGAAAGAGTTTTTGTATTCCTTCGGTATTGTCAAAGAATGCTTTCATTCACAATGGTTAAAGAAAATGCTGGCTATTTCTGAGTTAGTCTGTTTGGGCATAATTGGTCTGCTAGCCGGAACTCAAAAAGACCTTGAAATTCCAGTCTTTATACTCTCATTTCCTTTTCAAAATCACTTTAAAATGTCAGTGTTGTTTCTGTCATCCCTTTGATTATTTGGTGCAATTTCTGAAGTTTATGTTAAGGAAAGATTTTCAGGGACCTCAGGTTCTTCAGTTTTCCCTTTTCAGAGTTTAGCATCTTCTCAATTTCATCTCTTGTTTTATCTAATCTAGGCTTAGAGAAGAAGGTTTTTTCTTTGGCTTGCCCTGCACTGGTCCATAAAACATTGTTGTGTGCCTTACAGTAGAGAGAAATCTTGATGCCACAAGTACCTGGAAATATCCTTGAGATCCCAGCCAATCAACTGTGCTAGAAACAGGCCATTATTGTTGACAGAACAGTTGTCTGCAATCTCCCCGATATAACCCTGATCTATAAAACTTGAGAATGATGTTTTCAATAGATGTCACCCTATACAATTCTCATACTCTCCTGGCTACGTGTAAGGAAAAGCTTTCAAAATACAGAGCTCTGATTCCCTCCAAATTCTGTGGGACCAGGCTGAGGTCTGTATCACCCATTTGTCCTGCCTGCTCCTGGACTTGTACCGAGGGGATTTTCAATGATCCACCCAAAGATAAGCTTACATCCTAAGGCTTTTTATCCAGCCACAAAAGGTAGTTATTTTATCCACCATGCACTCATGCTCAGAACATAAAGTATAGAAGGATAACAAGAGCATAATGACTTATCCCAGCATCACTGCTATCTGAATTCTATCGAACAAGATGAAGTTATTATTTCTATTTTAATAATAACTAGTACTTAGGCAAATCCTTAAGTTTTGCATGCATTAACTCATTTGATCTGTGAATAGAATGACCTCATGGGGTAGATATTATAGGTATTTTCACCCCGTTGTCACACCCATAAACCCATAGGTATAGAGAAACAGGTTAGTGATTTGCCCACAGAGAGAATGGATATTATATTAGTAGGAAACATCTGAAATAAAATGATGATAGGAAGTGAAATGAAATAATGGAATAGAATCGAAGACGATACTCCGTGGATCCTTGAAGTTGTAACAGAAATACCAAGTTTTCCAATGATCAGCGTTAGTATAAAATCACACAAAGAGACAATGTAAAGCAGTGGAAAGAATTTGGAGACAGCAGACCATTTTTCAAATCCTGAAGCTGCCATTTACTACTGCTAGTGCCTTGTACAAGTCATTTCTCTTACAATGGAATATTACCTTACCCTTGATCTTGTCATCACCCACAAATGCACCACCACCATGATTATGAACTGAAATTCCCTTCTCTGCTCATAATCTATTGCTATCCCACTTTTTTTGCTTTTCAAAACCAAACCCTTTTCTTTGACTGTGGTGAGAGTTCCAATCTCCCCCTCTTTCTCTCCCCTCCCTTGCTTTCTCTTCTTCTTTCCCTTCTTTCCTTCCCTCCCTTCCTTGGCTTCACTTCCCTGGCTTCCTTTAAGTCTCATCTAAAATCTTGTCTTCTCCAGCAAGCCTTTCCCAAGTCCTCTGAACTCTAGGGCCTTCCCAAGCTCAGTTACTTCCTGCTCATCCTGTCTGTAGCTTAGCTGTATATGTTTGTTTCTTGTAGTCTCCCCCATTAAATTATGGGGCCTGTCTCTCAGCTTCTTTTAAATTCCCCAGTACTTAACAGAGTGCCAGGCACATAATAGGTACTTCATAAATGTCTCCTGCCATACTCTGAGGCCCTCATCTGTTTATCTGCTTAGCTTGTAGGTGTGTTTGTATCAGAGGCAAAGTCAAATCAGTTGGTGTTCAGTACATCAATTCTATGTGTTCTCACTGCTAGTTGTCCTGAAAAAAGCCGGATTTCAGTACCTCAAGGTCATAATCCCTCAAAAACTTGGAAGATGGTCTATGAGACAATGAGAGATGCTGTGGCTAGAATGAATGAACAGGATCCCCATGTGGCCAACCTGCTGCTGAAGCATATCTAGGCTGCTCCTCAAATGATGGACCATTGGACCTTGAAGGACATTTAAAGCTAGAATGAACACAAGCTCTTGGTCGTTTGGGCAGAAAGTAGCCTGTGTTTGAGAGAAGATGACTGGCCTGTATGGTACAAAGAGTTGGTGGTCAGGTGAGAGATGTCTTTGGGGGCCCGATGAATCTGATTATGGAGGCCTTAGAAGACCAGGGGCTCAAATTGAATAAATAAGTCAAAGGCCATGGGCAGCTCAACTGCCTGTTTGTGGTGTATGATCAAATTTCAGGACATCAGGAGCAGCCTTAAGTGTCTGTGCAAAACAAATGGGCCAATTCAGCTAGGCCCCAGCTCGTTTGCCTGAATCATGCTCGCTGTAGCTTTTTGACCCGATTTGTTCCAACTTTCCCCATTCTTACTGCTTAGCAGATGATGCTGTCGTCACTTAAAATTTGGCCTGTGCCTGCGTCTAGATGAGCAGAATTGATCATTTCTATGGTCACATTGGCTTGTTCCATTCAAACGTTCCAGGGAAAATAGAAATCAGTTTATATCTATTTGCTACCTCTGCTGATAGTATCTATCTGATTCTGCTATTTCTCTGCTTTAGCATGACCTCGGCCGCCGGAGGCCCTCTCCATGTCTGTAGCTAACTGAATTGTCTCTTTCCCGGTTATTTGGGCTCTATTGCCTAACACTGCTTTCTCCCCCCTCCTCTGACCTTCACTAAACTGTATTGACCTAAAATGCAGCTGGTTGTCTGTTGGGAGTCTGGCAGAATGTGATTATTAGGGAAGAGATACAGATCTCCGTCTCTTCTCTCAGGGAAGTTTTTTTTTGTAAACTTGGGAAGTGAGACTATTTCAAACTTTGTTACTGGCTCAGGTTAGAAGCATGGAGCTCCCTTCCCCATAGGTAGAAGAGAAGATATCGCAAGATCCTGAGCTCATGTCAAAAGGCACCTCAAACTACCCCCAAGATACAGTCTAACTGTTGGGAGGATTTTCTTCGCATCAAGCCTAAATCTGCCTCTCTGTAACTTCCACCCATTTCCTCTGTCCTCTTTGCAAACAAGATTAAACCCTCTTCCACGCGATAGCCCTTCAGATACTTAGCCAACTGGCATCTCCCCTTTCAGCCTTCTCTTCATCTGAACATACGTGGCCAGTCCCTTCAAAGTAACTTCATGTTGTGTACCACTGAGGTCTTTCCTCTTCAGCAGCATGTAAAGAAAGAGCTATGGATATGGATTCAAATCCTGACTCACTTGCTTCCTAGCTGCCTGACCTGGGACAATCATTTCGTCTCAATGGACTTAATTTTACTTATCAATAAAGTGAGGGGCTAGACTTGATGGTCTCTGAAATCCCTTCCAGCTTGGAATCTGTGGTTGCTACTACTGTTCTCCAGTTTATTCATGACCTTCCTAGAATGTGTTGACAACTGAAAAGAAGAGGTCAGTTATGGCTGACCAAGACACAAGAGAGAGGACCAGTGTTGAATCATATGGAGCTTTGTGGTTGTTTTTCAGTTGTTTTCAATCATCTCCAACTCTTCATGACCCCATTTGGGGTTTTCTTGTCAGAGATACTGAAGTGGTTTGCCATTTCCCTCTCTTGCTCATTTTATAGTGAGAAACTGAGACAAACCGGGATAAGTGACTAGTCCAGGGTCACATCGCTATTAAGGGTCTGAAACTAGACTTGAACTCAGGAAGATGAGTCTTCTTGACTCTCACTCCTGTGAGGACTTTATGTACTACAGCCACTATCTTACAATTTACCATAAGAACTCAGGTCTTTTAGATGACCTGCTTTTTGGCCATATTTCTGTTATCTCATATATGTTAATATCATATACCTACATGTTATATATAATATTATATATTGTAATATAATAATATTATAACACTGTTATATATAATATATAGTAACATAATATGTTACTATAATTTTTAAAATGTTCATGTTGATCTTTAAGCCCTCAGGAAGACTTTATGGTTACCACCTAATTACATCTAATTAAATCTGATCTGTTCTAGCCATTTTGGATTTTGACTCTGTCATCTAGTATGTTAGCTCTCTCTTGCAGTTTTGTGTCATCTGCCCTTTGAGAAACATATCATTTATTTTTGAAATGGATTTCATTTATTATTTATTTTTAGCATTCTTTTTTAATTTAAGTTACAAATTCTATCCCTCCCTTTGGTCTCTCTCCCACAAATTGCGAAGGCAAACAATTTGTTATCAATTGTACATGTGAAGTCATACAAAACATATTTCTAAACTAGCCATGTTGAAAAAAAAAACAAGAAAAATAAAGAAAATGAAAAAATATACTCCAAGGACTATTGAGAGTTCATTAGTTCTCTGGAGGTGGATAGCATTTTTCATCATGAATTCTTCAGAATTGTCTTGGATCATTACATTGATCATAATAACTAAGTCTTTCACAATTAATTATCATTACAATATTGTTCTTACTCTGTACAGTGTTCTCCTGGTTTTGCACACTCCACTTTACCTGAGTTCCTATGAGTCTTTCCAGACTTTTCTGAAACTGTCCTGCTTGTCATTTCTTATAGTACAAAAGTATTCCATTTAATCAAACGCCACAACTTTTTCAGTCATTCCCCAGTTGATTGGCATCCCTTCCAATTCCAATTCTAATTATTTGCCACGACAAAAGAGCTGCTAAAATATGTTTTTTACAAGCAGGTCTTTTCCCTTTTCTTTGATTTCTTATATTGGGTCAAAGTATATATACCATTTTATAGACCTTTGGGTATAGTCCAAATTGTTTTCTAGAATGGTTAAATCAATTCACAACTGCACCAACAATACATTAGGGCCCCATTTTGCCACATCCCATCCAACATTTTTCATTTCCCTTTTCTGTCATGTTAGTCAGCCTGATAGGTATGAGGTGATACCTTAGAGTTGTTTTAGTTTGCCTAGCTCTAATCAATAGTTTTTAGAGCATTTTTTTCAAGTGACTATTGATAGTTTTAATTTCTTCTTCTGAAAACTGCCTGTTTATATCATTTGACCTACTCAATTGGTGAAAGTAACAACAAAAGTGTTAAATAACACATGGTTGAGCACAGATCCCTGGGTCACTCTCCTGAAGACCTCTTTATAAATAGACCTCAAACCATTAATAACTACTCATTGAACCCAACCATTCAGATAGTTCCAAAGCCACCTAACTATACTGTTGTCTTGGCCCACCCCCAATTTTTTTTCTTAAAAAATACATGAGAGACTTTGTTGAATGCCTCGTTAACATCCAGATAAATTCTCTCACTGTTATCTGGTCTGAATTGTCTAGATCTCCTTGTCCCAGTAACCTTGCCAAGCCATGGCAATGAGAGTAGTTGCCGGACCTATTCTTCAGGCACCACATGACTACTGCTTCTTTGTCTCTATGGTCACTCCTCATCCTTTGAACAATATGATGTAGAATAAATTTTTCAAGGAATTTAGTTGTTTACTGACCTATAATTAGCAGTGTACTCTTTTCTTTTTTGAAACTTAGGACATTATGGGTCCTCCTTCAGTCCTATGGCACTTAAGACTATCCATTATTTCAAATCTCACTACCCATAGTTCCATAACCATTACATTTGCTTATTACTTTTGGACCCAACAGAACAGTTAATTTGGACCTGGTTATTTGAATTCACCAAGGATAGATAAGGGTTCTTTTACTATTGCTCTCCTTTTATTGGGCATCAATTCCCTCTTAGCATCATCCTCCGATTTTTCCTGACCTTTCCAGTTCAACAATCATTTTCCTTAGCAAAAAAACAGAAAGCAGATTAAAAGTTGAGCAAGTCTACCTTTTCTCTGCCATTCTATCTACCATAATGAATATCCAAATCCTTTCTTTGATCCTCTGCTTTTCTCAAAGCTATTTTAAAAGTACCTTTTCTCATCCTCAGTTAACTTTTCCAGCTTCAGCTCATTCAGTCTGTTATGGCTTGAGAAACTGTCCTTTTAGGATCTTGCTTGACTTTTTTCTTCCTCTTTTGTTCCTTCTGTCATCCTTTTTTATATTCACTTAAGTTGATTGATAGAATCCCTGTGCATCAAAAGTGATATTTTTAGACAACTCCCCAGTCCATATCAATTTCTTTATGTTTAACAGTTCATCAGCAGAAGAAACTTCTATGTACTGAGGCAGAGCAAAGTAAGTAGAACCAGGAGAGCAATTTATACAATAACAACAGTGTAAAGATGAGCAATTTTGAAAGCCTTAAGAACTCTGTTCACCCCTGTGACCAAGGATGATTTTAAAGGACCAATACTAAATCAGGTACTTTTTTATTTTCAAAACACATGCATAGATAATTTTCAACATTCGCCCTTGCAAAACCTTGTGTTCCAAAATTTTCCCTTCTTTTCCCCACCCCTTCCCCTAAACATCAAGTAATACAATATATGTTAAACATATGCAATTCTTCTATACACATTTCCACAATTATCACATTGCCCAAGAAAAATCAGATCAAAAAGGGAAAAATGAGAAAGAATTCAAGCAAAAAACAACAAAAGCAGTGAAAATACTATGCTGTGATCCATAGTCAGTTCCCACAGTCCTCTCTCTGGGGACAGAAGGCTCTCTCCATCACAAGACCATTGGAACTGCCCTGAATCACCTCACTGTTGGAAAGAGCCACAAATGTCAGAATTGATCATCATAGAATCTTACTGTTGCCATGTATAATGATCTCCTGGTTCTGCTCATTTCACTTAGCATCAGTTCATGTAAGTGTCTCTAGGCCTTTCTGAAATCATTCTGCTGACTGTTTCTTATAGAACAATAATATTCCATCACATTCATAGACTGTCACTTATTCAGCTATTTTCCAATTGATGGACATCTACTCGGTTTCCAGTTTCTTGCCACTACAAAAAGCTGCCACAAACATTTTTGCAAATGTGGGTCCCTTTCCCCACTTTTGTGATTTCTTTGGGATACAGGCCCAGTAGAAACACTACTGGATCAAAGGGTATGCACAGTTTGATAGCCCGATGGGCATAGTTCCAAATTACTCTCTACAATAGTTGAATCAGTTTACCACTAAAATAAAAATAAATGTCCCAGTTTTGCCACATGCCTTGCAACATTCACATTATCTTTTCCTGTCATCTTAGCCAATCTGACAGATGTGTAGTGGTACCTCAGAGTTGTCTTACTTTGCATTTCTCTGATCAATATTGATTTAGAGCATCTTTTCATATGACAAGAAATGATTTCTTTCTTCATCTGAAAATTCTCTGTTCATATCCATTGGCTATTTATCAGTTGGAGAATGGCTTGAATTCTTATAAATTCGAGTCAATTCTCTATATATTTTAGAAATGAGGCCTTTATCAGAACCTTTGATTGTAAAATGTTTTCCCAGTTTACTGCTTCCCTTATAATCTTATCTGCATTGATTTTATTTGTACAAAAACTTTTAAACTTAATCGAATCAAAATTATCTGTTTTGCATTCCATAATGTACTCCAGTTCTTCTTTGGTCACAAATTCCTTCCTTCTCTACAGTTCTGAGAAGTAAATATTCTATATTTTATGCAAGTAAGCATATGGAGATATAAAACTTTCCCTAAGAACTGCTTTGGCTACATCCCCTAAATTTTGGTTTGTTGTTCCATTGTTGTCATTCTCTTGGATGAAATTATCAGTTGTGTCATTGGTTGTTTCACCCACTCATTCTTTAGGATCAGATTATTTAGTTTCTAGTTAATTTTTGGTCTATTTTTCCTTGGCTCTTTATTATATGTAATTTTTATTGCATCGTGATCTGAAAAGGCTGCATTTACTATTTCTGCCTTTCTTCATTTGATATTGAGGTTTTTTAAGGCCTAGTAGGTTTTACATACCACCGAGAAAATAAGTATGCTCCTTTCTTGTCTCCATTCAATTTTCTTCAAAGGTCTATCATCCCTAACTTTTCTAAAATTCTATTTACCTCCTAAATTTTGTATTTATTTTGTAGATCAATTTATCTAGTTCTAAGAGAGCAAGGTTGAGATCCCCCACTAGTATAGTTTTGCCATCTAATTCTTCTTGCAGCTCTCAGGAGACATTTTTTAGATTGCCAGTGTGGAAATCTTTTTGTGTGTGACCAGAGTTTTATTTCTCTTTTTCTTTTAAAAAATATCAATATTCAGGGTAGGAGGAGAGAAGAAAAATATTGTATTAATTGGCCTTTGAAATACAGTCATAGAGTAAGGAAAGAGGAGTAGAATACATTTGGAATCCCTTACAGCTTTTAGATTGTAAGCTCTCAGAAAGAATGATCATTATCTAGGTCCACATAAACCATATACAGAGTGAGTGAAGGAAATGAAAGGGGGAGGCATTAACAGGTAGAGGCCCCTGTCCTCATCCTTTAGAGGTCCACAGGGTGTTGGTTTTATTTATAGAGTAGTTATCAAATGAGACACTAAGCTGCAGTTGTTTCAGTGTTGTGGGTGGCCTGAGATGAAGCCTTGCTTACAGTCTAATTGCAGCAATGTGATTTGTCTCTGTTCCCACATTTATTATGTACCTAGTATACATGTGCCAGGCACTGAGCTGAGCATTGTGCTAATTAATCTTTGTTGAATGAATTGATCAAAAAGTCCTTGTGCCAGGGAGGAGGGAAGGAGGCAAAGAAGGTGGCAAGAATGGGTATGAGAGAGAGTACAGAGTCCTCAGCCAAAGCCACTGCCAGATAAAGCCCATGAGCCACAGGGTCCTGGCATGTCAGAGGGACCTAAGGGGATCATCCGGTATGGCTCTCCTTCAAAGCTGAAGGGAATTGCGGACTCCATCTAGTCCAGCTCTCTTGTTTTACAGATGAGGAAATTGAGGCTCAGGGAAATTAAGAGGCCTGCCCAAGGCTACACAGCTAGTATGTGTCAGAAGTGGCATTTTAGAGAGTAATCTTTCCAGCATACTGCACTTGCTCATGGTCACCCAGTGGTAGAGCTGCCATGAGAACTGAGTTTTTGGAGCTCCTAAGTAAAGATCACAGCAGGTCCTGTCATTTTACCTGTTGGGCTCTCAGAATTATCTTGGCCTTAGTAAAAGCTCCCTAGCTGCATTTGGAAGATGACAGTAGTAGCTTTGCCCTCCTTTGGAAGCTTGGGCTGGAATTTATTAAAACTCTGCTGCTGTTTGGCTTAACAGGCTCTGTGATGGCAAAGAACATGGTGGCTGCCATTTTCCATTTATCAGCAGGCCCTCTAATTTATTACAATGCAAGAAAAAATATTTGGAGAAAGACTAGAGTTCATCAGATGCCGACAAACATTTCAAGCAAAGGATGTGATAGGAGTAATTTTCAGGGAATGCAGTTAGGTTGTTATCTGGCACAATGCTGAAATTCATAAAATATTTTGAACAGAACCCAGAGCGAACGGCCTAGGATGAATTCTGGTAAATTTGAATAAGATTGTCAGTTACTACCTTCATTAAAGCACAGTGGGTTCATTATAACCCAATCTGGCAGAAAATAGCATTGGCCAGAACTTCCTGACTTCAAGTGATACAGCGAGGGCTGCTTGTTTTCCTTCAAGCTGCCTTGATGTTACATTACAGCCAATTAACACCTTTGAATGGAAATTTCCTGTACCTCTCATCTTCTCTTTGCAAGGCAGTCTCTCAGCCCCTGAGCCCTGTCTGTCCCGCAGGCTCGAGACCACTGAAGTTCAGCGGAGCCGGCTTCCCAGGGACCCCACTGCTTTCCTTAGGCTGGGGATAGACGGTGCAAGAGGACCTAGCCCACACCCCCCTGCCCCCTCAGCCCAGGCTGAGACCACACAGGTCTAGTCCTAGCGGACCTTCAGCTAGTTTTCTGAAGTACTTGGAGGCCTCTTCTGTGAATAGGACTGGATTTAGTGAGGGGTCCTTAACTTGGGGGCTGGGAACTGGCTTTTAGAAAACATTTGCTAACTATATAGCAAAAGAATTGATTTCCTTTGTTATCTTGTGTTATTTTATGCATTGAAAAACATTATTCTGAGAACGGGTCCTCTAGGTCTTACCAGCCTGTCAAAGGGGTCCCACACACACACACACACATACACTTCTTCACACATGAGATAAATCTCTGGTCTAATCTCACAAATTAGTCTGGAAAACAAAAAAACACAATACTTCTTATAATTCCCCTGAGCCATTGGCTATATGAAGCCCAGATGAATACTAGATTATAAGGCCCTTGGAGCAAGGGGCATTTAAGTCCCTTAAGTCACTCAGAGCCTTCCACAAAGGGTGGGGGGCTTCCCAAAGTGGAAAACACTGCAGAGCCCCTGCCATGTGAGGAGAAGGGCAGTGAGTGATGGGGAGTAGCAGGCCTGGTAGTCTGTGGCAGATCTTCCTGAATGTTAAAGGTAGCTTAGATTTGGAAGCTAGCAGTCTGGCCTAGTGGGGTTAAACAGGTTTGAAGGGCCCAAGGCTGATGAGAGGGTCTAGTCTGGAGTAAAGAAAGGTTCTAGAGGCAAAAGTACAGTCACTAGGAATCTTGGCATCTGTGCAAAGACAGCTGGGAGAGAGCATAAGTACAAGTAGGAGTAAGGCAGCAGTAAGACAGTCTGAGTATAGATCCAATCAGAGCTCAGGTAGAAATGCAGGCCCTGAGAGAAGGGTAGCATGCTGATGGACCCCCAGTGGTGGTCCATGAGTCAGAGTTGTGCCATGAAGCAGTATCATCTCAGACAAGGCATGAGAAGGTGAGGGCCAATACATGGCTTCTTTTTTTCTCTTTGGTAATATTCTGTTTAAAATTTTTACATCAGTGTACTGATAATGGTCTGTAGTTTTCTTTGTATGTTTTGAATCTGCCTGATTTATGAATCAAGATCATGTTTATAGCATTGAAGGACTTGGTTAGGACCCCTTTTTTGATATTTTTAAATACCATGGCTTCTTGGAGAGGAAGGCTGTGCAGATGTCAGCATCTTTGGACAAAGTCTTCTTTGAGACTCTCAGTTCTGAGGGGCACCATGGCTTGCTAGTAGTCTGAGTCAGTTTTTCTATTCTATTAAAATCCAAAGCCACCATTGCTCAGACTTATGGGTAACTGCATGTGTTACTATGGACTCCTAGCCACAATCTGATTTGTACAAATCCCATAAACAAGAAATTATCTAATCATAAGGGATCTTATTTTGGGGCCATCATTTCATTAAACCTATGGATGACTTCTCAGAATATTACTTTTAAATTAAAAAAAAAATAAAATGCATAGGATTACAAAGAAAACTACTTCTATTGAAATACAGTTAACACAAAACAGAGAGACACCCCCCTTCCCCAAGTGCAAAACTCTTGGTCATGTGTAATAAATGAAGCCTGGTGCTGAGTATCAAGTTCTTGTCATTGCCTTGTCTGTGACTAGCATTTCTAGGTCTCAGTTCCCTTACTGTCAAATCTGAATTATCATGCCTGTGCCTATAATAGAATCGGGTTGTAAGTTCTGAAAAATGCTCAACAAATCAACATCACTTAGACCTAGTCTTTGATTATTTGAGGGAGTTGAGATGACCTTTGAAGCAGGGGAAAGAGCCGAGGGTAGAATTTCAGTTTTAGCACTTACTACTTTAGTGATCTGTGCAAATTACTTGCTCTCTCTGGAGCCAGATTGATGCCCTCAATGGACCCTTCTTGTTTCTGCCTCCGAGGACTTACATTCAGGAGTTTCTACATTCCAATTATGAGCTTTCTACACATTTTTATCCCATGTCACTCTCATCTAGGCCCTTTGTAAACCTACCTCTGGCTCTCTGAATATCTGCTGTGTCCCAGCTACATTCCCCTTCTCTGTCACTTTTATTAGGTAACTAGTCAACCTTCTTTCTGAGGCACATGGGCCTCCCAGTGCCTTCTCAGCCTTCTCTGATGCTGGAATCATCTTGGTCGCCTATTTATCCCATTATTTGTTTATCATGACCTCTTGCTTTGCCCCACAATTTTGATTCCTCAGAGATCTTTGCATAATATGATTCAAAACTAGCACATCTACAGGCATTGGAAAAGATGGGATTTGGCAGTAGTGGGCCGCCTGAGGAGGTAGAAAGCATGGCACAGACTGATTTTGACTACCTAGTCAATTTTAGACCAATGTAATTCAGTCAGTCAGTCTACTAGCAGTTATTTTTAAGTGCCTGTTATATATCAGGGATTATGTTAAGTATCTAAATACCCACTCACATACATTTATTAATATTCACATACCTACAAAGTAATAATAAAATATATATTAATATTTAAATAGTAAAAAATAAAAAAGCTTAAGAAATATGCTCACTTTATTTTTAAATTTAAATTTTTATTTATTTCATTAAATATTTCCCAATTACATGAAAAAATTAACATTCACATCAACAAAAATTATTGGGAAACTAGAAAGCTGTCTAGAAGAAATGGAGCATACACTAATAATAATACCAAATACCAAGACAAGGTAAAAATGGGTACCTGATTTAGACTTTATGATGTCAGAAGCAAATTAGAGAAACATGGAAAAGATTACCTGCCAAATCTATGGATATAAGTCGATTTTATCACTAAGCAAGAGATAGAGAGATTTGTAGGAGGCAAAATGGATAATTTTGATTACCTTAAATTAGAAAGGTTTTGCACAAACAAAATCAGTGAAACTAAAATTACAAAGAAATCAGGAAGCTGGTAAAAATACATCAAGTTTTCCTGATAAATGTCTCATTTCTCAAATATACCAAAAACTAAACCAATTTTATAAAAATAAGAGTCATTCCCCAGTTGATAAATAGTCAAAGGATATGAACAGTTTTCAGAAGAGAGACTCAAAGCCATCAGTAGTCACTTGAAAAACTGTTCTAAATATCTAATTAGTGAAATGCAAATCAAAACAATTGTGGTACCACCTCATCTCTAACAAATTGGCTAACATGACAGAAATGGAAAATGACAAATGGTCGAGATGCGATGGAAAAATAGGTGTGTTAATGTACTGTCAGTGGAGCTCTGAACTGGTCTAGCCATTTTGGAGAACAATTTGGAACTGTGCCCCAAAGTCTATAAAACTGTGATAGCCTTTAAACCATCATAACTGCTGCTAGATCTATATTTCAAAGAGATTAAAAGAAAAGAACCCACAGGTACAAAAATATTTGTGCAGCTTTTTTTGTGGTGACAAAGAATGAAAGATGGCAAGGATGCCCATCACTTGGGGAATGATAAAATAAATCATGGTCTGTGTGTGTGTGTGTGTGTGTGTGTGTGTGTGTATGTGTGTATGAACTCTGATTAATCTGAAGATTAAAGCTTATTTTTTTAAATGTCTTTATTTTTCTTGCTTTGTTTGCAACATGGCTAATATGGAAATATATTTTGCATGACTTCAGATGTATAATGGGAATCATATTGTTTGCCTTCTCAGTGGGTGGAAAGGGGGGTACAAAAGGTGAAAAATTTGAAATTAAGCATGAATTTTAAAAAACTACAAAAAGAAAATCCCTGGCTTTTTCCTTCCCACCCAGGATGAACACTACTACTTCTGACTTAGAAACTGACTTTTCCTGTCATCTTTCGAAGCCAGCTTGTCCCACGTAGCAAATGTTTGCTCATTGTGTGTAAGAGCATATTAATCTGTTTTGATGGAAATGGCATCTGAATTTGTTACCTCATATCTTGTAATTAAGGAGAAAATTACCATCGAGACATCTGGCAACTGTGTAGTCCAGCTGTGATTGCCAAAAAGGTCAATGCAAACTTCTCTATAATGAGTTCTAACAGAAGGAGCTCAAGCTGAATGTTTTGGATGCCTTTCTTTCTCCCCACCACTGGTTCTCCCATTACTCCTGTAAGATTGCCAGTTCTTGTGCTTCTTTGATCCTCATGATTGTGACCAGGAATTCTAATGCCCAAGGCAAGTTTAATGGGACACAGTATGGAGGATGATAACCCCTTCCCCTCCACAGCTCAACCTTAGATTTCTAACTGCTTGTTCTTTTGTCTCTTACTAATTCTTTAGGGTAGGTGTTTTTCATGGTCTGTGTATGACCCTGTTTTCTTCTCACTTATGTGGTCTTCCTGGGCAGACTTAGTTGTTCCAATGGCTTCAATTGCCATCTCTCTAGATAACTACATCATCTCCGTCTCTCCAACTATGATATCCCACTAAGGCTCTCTGCTGGGCCCTCCTCACTTCTCCTATACTGTTCTGCTTGGTGATCTCATAAGTTCCTATGAATTCAGTGATCATCTTGATGCTAATGATTCTCAAAGGCACTTATTTTTCTGTTGATCTCCAGTCTCACATACCCAACGACTTCATAAATATATTGGACTGAAAGTTTTAGAAACATCTTGAAGTCAACATGTCCAGAAATGAATCCATTTTCTTCCTCATCCCTCCACCCACAAAATCCTTCCCTCTTCCTAACTTCTCTGTTACTGTCTAGGGCCCAGTTTCTTAAACTATGGGTCACAATCCACGTAGTATCTCATAACTGAATGTGAAGGTCACAAAATTATGATTCATTATCAATAAATTTGTATTTACCTGGAATCATGTAAAAAAGGGATCATAAATGGAAAAAAAGTTTAAGAAGTCCTAGTCTAGGGCACCATCATTGTTCCAGTCACCCAGGCTAACTACCTATGTGTCATCTGCCACTCCTCATTCTTTCTTATGCCCCATGTCCAATCTGTTGCCAAATTCTGTTGATTCAACCATTGTGATATCTCTCATATATCCCCCATATGTTTTCTGACACCACTCTCCCCCCACCCCAGTATAGGCTTTTATTACCTTACCCCTAACCTAATGCAATAGCTACTGGGTGGGCTGCTACCACAAGTCCCTCCCCACGCCAGTCCATCCTTCACTCCATTGTCAAAGTGATCTTCCTCAAGGACAGATCCAACCATGTCACATTAGCTCATTCAATAAACTCCATTTCTCTCTATCACCTCTAGGATTAAACAAACTCCTTTGTCTTTTAAAGTCTTTTACAATTGACCTCTTTCTACTCTTCCAGTCTTTGTAAGATTCTCCTCCACATGTTCTGTGATATAGGGTTGGTGACCCCCTTGCTGGTCCTTGTACAAGACACTCCATCTCCCAACTCTGTCTCCCATAATGGAACTCTTCCTCCTTATCTCTGCTTCCTTGTATTGCTTCAAGTCTCAGTTAAACTCTCAGCTTTCATAAGCCTTATCTCCCTTAACGCTAGAACCTTTCCTCGGAGTTTCTCTCCATTTTATTGTCTTCCATGTACACAGCTGTTTGTTGTTTAATAACTTCAATTCTGTCCAACTCTTCACGACCTCAAAGGTTTTCTGGCAAAGATACTGGACTGGTTTGCCATCTCTTTCGCCAGTTCATTTTATAGATGAGGAAACAGACAAATGGGGTGAAGTAATTTGCCCAAAGTCATATAGCTAGTCATTGTCTGAGGCTGGATTTGAACTCAGTTCTCTCTTCAAGCCTGGCATTCTAGCCATTTCATCACCTTATTCCACACTCTCTACTCCCCACCAAAAAAGAGATATCTAGTTGTTGATAAAGTAGCTTCCCTTATATCTCACCCAGCACTTGATTTGAAGGTTCTCTGATGAACTTGTCTTGTAATACTGTGTGTGAGCCTCCTTGTTTTAGCACAGTGGGCTGTACATAGAATATGCTTAATAAATGTTGGTTGACTTTATTGTGCTCTGTAGATGCAAAGTTGGACTTGTCTGCTATGATCCCCAAAAAGCACCAGACATAGTACAGGTCTGTGGAGAGACATGTTTGAGGTGGGGGAGCAGGGGTGGGTGCCCTTTCCCACACTCTTCAAATCTCGCTCCAGAAGACCCTGCCTTCTAGCTGCAATTGGTTCTTTATTACCATTTTCCCAAACTCTGGCTCTGTTCCTCCCCAACTCTAACTGGAGAAGCAGGTTTCTTTCATCTTGAAAGCAGAAAGAACCCCACTAAACTCTTCCATCCTTAAGAGGACTATTTTTTCCCAGCTCTCTCACTGCTTCCATGCCTGGTGGGGTCTTGGGGATAATCCAGTGCCCCCTGGGTTGCCAGGCCTGTGCCAGGAGGTCATTGATGCATCCCGAGCTCCCAAACCTCCTGCCTCAAAGACTACCCAGGGAGGAATAAATGGGACGCTTTTCCAACAATGATGGGTTCCTGAGAATTCAGAGCAATGTCGCTTCACCTAAGAGCCAAGTAAAAGCAGAAGTGCCACTTGGAGGCTGCTGGCCCATCCAGATTTTTCCAGAAAATGGCTCGAACGGCAAAGTAGTCTTGCTGATTGAAAGGGAAGAGAAATTCCCATTAGCAAAAGCTCGGCCCTGAATACATCCTTTGACAATGTTGATGCCAGGCAACCAATTGGATGTCACTCAGAAGAGATGTAGCCCATTAGGAAAGAATTTGAGATCTGTCTACATCTCCATGAGCACGGTCTCTGTGACTTGGAGGGCTGGAGCAGGGTACTGTGGCCCTCCAGAAAGTTTATACTAAAGGGACACTTGAGAAATAGGAGCAAGGGAGTGGCTCAACAAGGGTTTTCATTTGTTGTTCTGCTGTGCTGATTGGTGATCCAGGCAGTCAGTGCCTGAAGTGAGCCCTGAAGGTGCTGATCTAACAGGACAGCACCAGGTAACCATGAATGCGGGAGGGGAAGGTGTATCCTATTATTCCAGAGACCCAGAGCCACAGCTGGCCACTCCCAAATACACAGACTGGCTGAAGGCCTCGCTGTCAACTAGAAATAACTCAGAGATGAGGAATCAGAGGTTAGGTCTGATTAACCTTGCCAGTTCTTCTCCCATTTAAAGTCTCCGTCATGATGATATGTATCTTGTCCTTGGACTAGCTGAGACCTGATTCCTTAAAGTTAAGAGTCCATTGATGGTTATTTCCAGCACTAGTTCCTTTGGCAGTGAATTTGAAGAGAATAGAGTTAGATATTCCCAAAGTCTCGGGTTCCTCTTCTGCCCAATTCTCAGTCCTTTGGAGTCAGATCCAGGTAAATTTCCATAGAGTAGCTTGAAATAAATAGTGCAGACAGCTTCTTATAGAGGTGATCCTTCTTATCCTTCTGAAAATGGCAGAATCCATTTGAGCAGAACTCATTTTAAAGAGCAGAAGAGATACTGAGAGGGAAATATGCCAGATCTGGAGTCAGAAGACTCCACTGATTCCCAGTGTTGCTATTTAATGTCTATGTGACTTTGAAAAAGTTTCCTCAGCTCTAAAAGAAAGGGGGCTTGGAGAAAAGTAGAGGTTCTTAACCCCTGCTGGGTTGGAGACAACTGCCAGGTGAAACCATTAATATACTTATCTAAATTTAAAAGCTACCACCACTACCACAAAGTACATGGCCCCCAGGGTTACTAAATCCTGGGTTACAGCATTAGCTAGCACTTATATCATATTTTAAGGTTTAATAGAGCACCTTACATATATTGGCTCATTTCATGATAAGAACCCTCTTGCAATCTATGGTCAAAATGATTTCTTTATTCTCTCTGTCTCCATTCATCATGCTTGTCAAAAACCTGTTTGGACTATAAGACCACAACAGGAGGCACTGCCATTTGCCTGCCGGCCACTGGCTCTAATGGCAGGCAAAGTCCCAGCAAAGAAATAGTCAGCCACTGGCATGCTGAGGTTGAATGTCAAAAGCGTAGAATGATGGCTAATGTCAGAGCTGATTTCTGAAACAGAATGCTGACCTTTGATTTGCAGGTAGGCTCGCAAACATGCAGCAAGTCAAAAGAAGAGAATTTTCATTCACATCAAGTAATTTGCAAATTATATTTCTGGGATAGGTATTTCTTTGTTGTTTACAATAAACAAATACTTCATTAAATGAACAGTGTAAACAAAACATGGAGGACTTTAAGAGAGTTATCCAGATTGGCTCCAAATTTGTATCTGCAATTAACTATACTCTTGGAGCCACTTGGAAATTCCATTTTACTAAGTAATGAATAATTTTCCTCCTACGACTTTTCTTGTCAATCTTCCTGTTTTCCTGTTGGGGTTGATTTGTTTGTTTTATGGGGGTCTTTTGATTCTGAAGCAGCTTTCAGTCACTTCAAAGTGCTTTAAAGACTCTGACATTCCCTAGGATGTCTTTCTTACCCTGGTGAGTGGGCGACAAGTTGAATTAGTTAAGACACATGGACCACTGGGATCACAGATTCAGAGAAATGGCATCTAGCTCTCTCATTTTTCAGAGAAGGAAATCAGGCCAGAAAAGCTGAAAATGACTTGTCCAATAGAGCAAAGCCAAGGTCGAAACCATTTCAACACCTTGACCAAAGCTCTCTAATGTCCTCAGAACTGAAAGCGGAATCCTTCTTTTTCCCTCAAGAATTGAGAAATTATTCCTAAAATCAGAAAGACACACTGATATAGGATTTTCAATCTCTATATCAATCTCCTGAGTTAGGTACTATTGTTCCCATTTTGCAAATGAACAGACTAAGGCACAGAGTTGGGTGGGATACAATCATTCTCTCTTAACAGAGAGCAAATGGCTGGTTATTAATGTTGAAATCATTTCTGAATCTAATCTCTGTAGAGTCATAGGACCAATTTGCTAGAGCAAAAATCAGCATCAGCACCAAATTAGAAGAATAATCAAAATGAGAATGTAGCGTATTCACTTGAAACCTGACCTGTTTCAACAAGCTTTTGATGAACCTCATTCCTAAAGGGGATGGGGGAAGAGGAATTGCTAAATGAAGAGTCTATCACCATGTCCTAAATCTCTTAACTGCCACAAGGAGGAGGCCAAAAGAGCCTAGAAAGTGCTTCGGTGGCCAAACATTTTATCTTGCCGAATTGGGAGTGATATCAGCTAAGGGTGACACACCCATTGAGTTTCTAAACTCATTTGTAAAATCTTATGCAGGAGGAGGTTGGAAGACTGTGAGCAGTCTCACATCATAAAACAGCAAGAAGTGGTAGAAGGAAAAACACATTTACAGAAACCCAATTAAAACGGATCATTTGAGAACATTTAAGGATGAAACTGGAAGGAGAGTAATGAACAAACAAAAAAACTGAAAAAAATCATCTGTCGCAATTGTGATAACAAATGATTTTCTCCACCCACACCAGTAGAGCCACCATATGTGGTCTGCATCATCATGGTCTTCTCTCTGATGCATGAAGAAGTTGAAGTAGCACTAAAGAAAACAAATATGGGAAGCACAGCTGGATTAAACCAAGCAAGAGAGCCGTGTTGGAGGCAACACACTTTTTAGGGCATCGAGGGACTGATTTTCAAGATACCTGAAAGGGGAGAAGATAATAAATGCTAGGGGCACAGGGAAATCGCAGATGTTATAACTGTTGGAATAAAGGCAATTGAGAAAATGTCAGGAACAAGCAATCCATGTACCTATACAATCTTTTAGGGGAATAATCGCATGTGTATTGAGGGCATCCTTGAAGAAAGGAGGAAAAGAGAAGGCGACTTTTATGAATGATTGTCTATAGCAGAGCAGATCTTTTCAGCTACACATCTGCCTAAAAGGTACAGAGAACACCAGGTCCCCTTCTCTTCATTGCTTGTTGACTATATAAAAAAGCTTCTTAATCAAAAGAATCAAGTGCTCCTTTAAAGGCTCTCCCCCAGCAAGACATCTCCCATATGGTCAACGTTCTTCGACAGATGCAACAACAGAGAGAATTTTATTCAAAGATCCTTTGATAAGTATCATCAAGCCCAGATGTCCACTATTCAGGCTACAACTCTCAAACCCAAAGGAAGAGGGATTGCAGCTCGGCATCTTTACCTGTTCTCATACCTTTAGGTAGCAGGAGTGGAAATCTTTGCTACCGTGCTGGGATTGGACCTCCTTTGCCGAATCACAGGCAAATGCTAAGAGTAGCCATCATGGCCATCACCTCTCCCCCTTTCTCTTTAGCTATTCTTGGGAAAGCCTCAGATGAACTCTCTGCAAGCATTTGCCTAGCCTGGGTCAGCCACAGCAGAGAAGAATGGAAAGCAGAAAAACAAATTGGAAGAGGGTACAAGAGCCTTTCTGAGCCCCCTCTCCCACTTTGTCAGGAGTACTAATGGAATAAGAGGCAAAACACCTGACTTATCTAAGGGATGAAGGTAAGTGGAACTGAACTCCTGCTAACCTAGTCACGAGGGCCAAATGGAGACTGTTGGAGCAGGGAAGAGAAAAGTGATTCTTAAAGCTACCCAAAGAGACATTTTTGCAGTGTTGGCCAATGGATGTGGCTGTAAAAAGGGAAGGTGTTATGGCTTCCAAACTTGTGGGCAAAGTTACACTCAGTTTGAGTGCCAAGGTCATTGTCTCCATCCACAGTTCTGGTGCTGGCATCGAGGGCACTCCCTGGAAATGAGTTCAAACATTAGAAAACAGAGAAATAAGACTGAGGACCGCAATAGCAGTGGTAAAGGTCTTTGCAGCAGCTGGAAGCAGGGGGCAGTGACTTGGCGGGCCTCTGTTCTCAGACAGGAATGCCGTAGTCATTCATACACATACACAGACACAGACACAAGACGTACATACACACTCAAACACAGACACCCTATCCTGGTTCTTGGGGCAGTTGGAAGGGACAGAAGAGGTGGGAAATGATTTCAGGATGTAGCAAGTCAGAGGAGAGGCTAGTAAATAAACAGAACAGAAGCGTGATATTAACACTGTAGAGGAGTGAACACAAAGAGATCTTTTTCTCCTTTCTGAATCCCCAAGCATAATAGTTCCAAACCCCTTAGACTCTACAGCCCTGGCTGTGGGTTATCCCATCAGAAGATATGAGTGGTTGAAGTTATCTTAATTTGCTAAGTGCTCAGATATGGATCTTTTCTATTACTTTTCTGTGTGATTAAAATTGTGCTATATTTGTTGTGCTATAATTGTGTTGTGAGCTTTTGTCCTTTTAACAGGGAATTAGTGATGCCATCGGGAAATGCTAGAAACCAAAATTGCCATTTTTGATCTTAGTAGAAGAAAATGAGCCATAAAAGTTTTGAACTCCCCAAAATGCATCTGAGTTCTTCCTGTGTAGGAAAGAGCTTTTGAGAGAAGGTTTTTTACAACTTTGACAACTCACCCTGGGTACACTGTGGGGCCCATGCCTACCTCCGGCTAAAGTTGTACTGGCAATCCAAGGAGGATGGCTAAGAAGGCGCCCTGGAAGCTTATCTATGGCTATGACAAATATGAAGGGGCTGCTGTTGTCAGAGATAGCGGCATCCCGATCTGTACACTTGCTAGTATTTCGGCCCATCCCTCCCATCGAGCAGCCATCTTTATTTAACTTGGTCAAAGCAACATGAAGCCCTTTATGGCTTCATCAATAAGCAATATTTCTGTTTTGGAATGAAAAATAGATGAGCGAAAAGACCTTTCCATCTCTCGACTGGTAATTCTTCCAAAGTTTTCTGCACTGAGTCTAATTACAGCACTCATTATTTGATCATACTTTACACATCTCTGATATGGCATGCGTACATGATGCTAGCATGAGAAGTAGATAATGTAGAAGATGCCATTTAATCAACAGTAACTGTCCACTTTTGAGCTTTGGATTTTGGTAATGGGAGAAATGAATTTGAGAATCATTGAGAAATGAATGTTATCCTGGTCACTGATTTCAGCATCCTTGGTGATGTTAATCCCTCTGACTCTTTTTGTCCTTCCTTATTACTAGACTTGCATGCAAACACCAGTTTCCCTTCAGGTTTTGATGGGAATTTGCTTCTACCAAGGAGGAGCTAAATCTAAAGACCATGAAGGCAACTGAGTTGAGTTTTGTGAAAAGAGGATCCCTGATTTAAATAGTCAGAAGAAGAGTGGCTAAGAGTACACCTTGCCACCCTGACCACAATATTCCCCAATTGCCCTTGACTCAGCAGAAATGGCGATAGATTGGAAATGTAGATGAAGGGTGCCGGAGGAAGGAAGGAAATCTACAGGGACTCATTTTCCCAGCTGGTGTCACACTTCATACCAAACACGCAGGTGTACACACATAGATACAACATGTACACACAAACACAGAGACCCTGTCCTGGTTCTTGGGGAAGTTGGAGAGGGTGTGGGGGGGGGAGAAGAGGGACAAGAAATAGGAGGGGAGACTGGGAAGAGAAGGCAGGAAAGGCTGTCTCAGGGACTTTGCTGTTACACAGAAACTATGGGGAGAGGAATTCACCTATTATTAACCAAGAGCTGAAGTGGCTCTTGACGCTGAGGCCGGGGAGGAGGGCAACAATTGCGGCCATGTCCGCCTTCCCCGCCAGCCCCCTCCCCCCGACTTGGGTTATTGGACTGAGTCTCTAATGCCAGCATGTTTCAATGTAAAGGACAGAGTCTAATTGAGCCCAGTAGCCCAATGACTACATTGCATCTTTTCATTTTAAGAATACTATTGATGCCAGGCTGTAATGAAAGGAGACTCAAATGCAGACTTCCTCTTTTGTTGGGTTACCATTACAGCGCCTGCATTGTTGATGATTGCTTTATTGAAGATTTTAGTAAAACTCCAAGTTCTATTATAACTGCTTAATTACTGCATTTGGAGTCTGAGAACTGAGGTTCGCACCCTTTGTAACCCTGGGGGGAAGCATGTCTTACGGCCTCTCTGGGCCTCAGTTTTTCCAAACCAAGAGGGTTGGATTAGTGTTGTCTGAAGGCTTTCCCAGCTCTGACCTTCCAGGAGGTAAGGTTTCACTTTAGTTCTGCTTTGAATCTTTACTCTTTTCTAAAGGCAAAACCTCAGTAAAGACTTGTAAGTATGTTTGTACTTTGCGTCCCTAGATTTACATCTTGAGGTAGTTAATAAATCAGTGTCGCTTCCACAGATATCGAAGCCGAGAGAAAAAAAAAAATCTAAGGAAGAAAAATGAGTTTTAGAAAAGAGGATTTGCTGATGGCAGAATTTTTGCCTGAGCTGTTGAAGTCATTTGCTAACCATTATCTGATTTCTAGTGCGTGTATCTTGAGTTTTCAAATGAATCATTTTCTGGAACACACTTTATCTTCCCCAGATATGTAACTTTTGGGGGCAATGCAATTCTAAGTGTTTCTGCCATAGCTAGATACTGCTGAGCCATGGGGGTAGTACAGTTCCTGGGAAAACTTCCTCAGATTTGAACGAGACAGCTTTCCTGTGTGTGATAGCCAGCTCTGAGCTCCATTCCCAACTGTTCATGTGGTATCCATCCCACCTTGAAATCCTAGAATCAGGAACTTGAGAAAGAAATCATTAAGTTGAGCCTCATCATTTGACAAATGAGGTAACCGAGGCCCAGAGTGGAAGGAGATTTTGTAAAACCTTATAACCAGGTTAACCCCTTCTCCCCTCTATTACCTGGTCAAACTTCTCCTCATAGGTGACATGCCATCTCCTGCCTCCATGCCTTTGTCTAGGCTGTGTTTCCATGCTTGGGACATTCCCCCTCCACAATCTATACCTTAGTATCTATTGCTTCCTTCAAGACTCAGTTTAATAAGTGTCACGCTCTGGATAGGACTTGTTTTTGCCCTTCTCTCCATTGTTCTTGGATGCACACATCCCATCTGACAAAATGAATGTAAGTTCATTCTTCCAGTATTTGACTTTTAGCTTTGGATCTTTAGATTGTTGAATGACTGAGTGAATGAACAAATGAAAGGATGATGAATAATTCAGCAATTCTTTGTGGTAAGAGAATGGCAAGCCCGGCTCTGATACTTATTGCCTTGATGACTTTGGACAAGTCATCTGAACTCTCTGGAACTCAGTTTCCCAGTTTGACTGAATGGTTTTTGCACGGCCCAGAGGCCTCCTTCCAGCTTCTTACCTAGACATCCCCCTTGCTCCCCAGGTCTCACCCTCCTTCCCTTCTGCAATCAACACTCACTTGTCTTGTATCCCATTTCTCCAGGGCCTTGGGAAGTAATTGATAAGCTAATGGTTAATTGGTTCTTAGTCCCCTGTAACAGGATGAATTTTAATAGGGACCTTTAATGCTTTCCCCTGAAGGAGTGAGTGATGTAAAAAATTCAGGCAGGTGCCACTGCCTAGTCAGGTGGAAAATGAAACATTCAGTTGTCCAATTTCTTTTGCAGCCACTTTAGAATACGTGTACAGAAGTGTGTGTGTGTGTGTGTGTGTGTGTGTGTATGTGTGTGTGTTTAACATCCTCATGTCCACAATAGATAGCATTTGTACCCGTTTGCTAGTTCCCCAAATTCTCCCAAATGCCATGCAGGCAGAGCCATGCCTGGGCCTGATAACAAAGACCTTTGCCCCTAGGGTGCTGCCATCTCCCTGGGACATGCTTCCTCTCAAAAGGGCCCTTTCCCCAAGAGAGAAAAGGTGAAAGAGATTCCGGTTCTTTGGTGGGTTGGTCCCACATTAAGGAACAAGGTGGAATGGAGTGTGCGGAGGAGTCCCAGACTCAATAAAATGATGTTGGGCTCCTGGGATCAATGTGCAGGATGGTGTGGAGCAGTGGGGCAGACATGATTGTGCAGACCACGATCCCCAACCTTCGCTGGGTTAACTGGAGCCAGGATTCCTTGTGATGATATGCATGTACATTTTGCCACTCGCCACATAAGGAGGCAGGATCCCCGGATTCCAGTCCCAGCTCAGCCCCTGCCTATCTGTGACTTTAAGTTACTTTTCCTTTCTGGGACTCAGTTTCCTTTCCTCTTGATTGAAAGGTTTGGACTAGATGGTTTCTAAGAGCCCCGCCAGCTCCAGTAGTGGAGGACTCTAATATTAATTTTTAGTTATTTGCTAGCTCCCTTGGATCTTTTCAGCTGACATTTTTGAAGGCTTGGGTGTGCTAAGCAAACGGTCTTTATGGGACATTTGAGGCTTGTGAAGTCCTCCCTGGACTCAGCCTGGATAAAGGCTTGGAAATGCCTGCATCAAAAAGCCACTGCCAGGGGATCCAGGGGTCGGCTCCAAGAGCAAAAGTACCATGGTTAGGATCACAGATTGGGAGGACAGTCAGACCCGGGCGTTCTCCAGCGCTGAGCCCTGCCACAATACCTAGGGAAGGGCTTGCATGTGCGTGTGTGTACATGCGTGTGAGTACGTGTTGGCTGCCTTCTTCCCTCTGCTCCTGCCTCTGATGCCCTTCTGAGCAAGGTCCTCAGCCCACCAGGTCACTTTTCTCTAGTTCTCAAGTCTTGTATTGTTTTTCTCTTATTGCTGGCTTGGGGTCTAGGAACTTTTCTTATATCATCACTTTAGTGGAACTGGCTTCCTTTGGAACCCTCTGAATTTGGGGTTTTGCATTTAAAAAACATTATTTTGAAAAGGCTAAAGGAGGTCCCCTGCAGAAGGCTCAGAACCCTTGAAGTCGAGTCCTACTGTTTGCTTGGCCTGATCCCAGGGTAGTGTCAAGGGCTTCCCTGGCTTCTGTCCCCACATCTGACCTGCCTTTGGCTTTCAGCTTGCTTTCAAGCATTGGGGGCTGTATTTTCTTGTTCAAAGATCATTTTCCTGGGCAAAGAGTATCTGGGCAGCTCTGCCCTGTCTCAGGACAACAGAGTTACAGTGTTCCATTTGGCCTTAGAGGAACTGGATTTGAATTCTCCTCACCCCCAGCTTAGCTAGTATTTGTGCCAGAGGCTACTGTTATTGCCATCCAGTTCACACGTGTCCAAACCCATGTGGGGTTTCCTTGGAGAGATCCTGGAAGTTTTTGCCATTTTATTTTCCAGCTCGTTTTACAAACGAAGAAACTGATGCAGACAGTGAAGGAGCTTGCCCAGGGTCACACAGCTATAGTGTCTGAGGAAGGATTTGAACTCACAAAGTGCATCTTCCCGACTCCAGGCCTGGTGCTTGCTGCACTATGGCGCCACCTAGTTGCCCTCTCTAGCTAGGCCTGTTTCTTTCTATTGTAAAATGGGAGAAGGGGTGGAAGAGAGAGCCCTTGTGTGTACAGCTCCCACCCTCTGGGCCTATGACATCATCTCCTCCACCGTTACAAAGTCAAGGCATTTTAGGCCATTTTTTCTATATGAATCTGGTGATTGGGAACCCCAAGAGGAAGAGAAAGCTGGAGGGTGGTGGGGAGACAACTGCAAATTTATTAGGGAGCAGGAGGGCTTAGGCCATTGACACCCAGGGCTCGAGGGAAGGGAGATAGCAGGAGGCCAGTGAGGGCAGCAGGAGCTGGCCAGACATGGGGAGTATTGCTCAGAGCTGGGAAATGGGACACTCAAGGTGAGCTTTGGTACTGCTCAGTTTTTTCAAGGCCATGCAGGCTACACTCGACTGAAATACTTGAAAGTAAACATTTCAGTTGCTGGCAGATTTTCTCCCAAGATATGACACAAAATAGTGAGACTAATGGTGCCTTTTCTTTCCGCTTGTGTTGGGCTGATTTTGCTGCAAGTGGTAACTACCTGGATGGGAATGGTTTGTCTTGCTCCGTTGCCCATAATGCCAGGACATCCAGATGCAAAATAAAATATGCCAGCTGCCAGCTGATGTTGGAGCTGCTGGAGGAGAGCCCGTCAACTGTTTCCCAAGAGCTCAACAACTGGCTGGTTTTCTCTCTGCTCCTCTTGAGGTTCTGGCCACACTGGATATAAATGGAGTCCATGTGCCCGTTCCCAGCATTACAGGTATGGAGCTGGAAGGGCTTCTAGGAGTCATCTAAACCGACCCTCTCATTTTACTTATGAGGGAACTGAGACCCTTAGAAGGTCACCATGGTAATGAATGACAAAAGCCAGGATTCAAACTCAGGGTCTGTGGATCCCAATTCTTCTGCCTTGCCAGGCTGGAAGTGCCACCGCAGAGCCTTAGAATACATCGATCAACCAGCCAATCAATTACTCCATCAGTATTTGCCCCTAAGTACCCCTGCTTTGCTGGTACAGTTACAAAGCCAGTGAACTAGCCAGATTCTTCTCTCAAGGAGCTTCCTTTCTCTTTGACATTTGGCATCCCAAGGCACTGATCACTTTTGCAGGAGGTCTTCTGGAGTAAATGGAAAGGCAAGACCAACAGGCCTGAGGGTTGGGCCATTGCCTCTCATCATAGCTGGTCAGTTGCCCCTGGCTGCCACATCTAGGTCTGGGTCAGCAGCATTCCCTTTGGGGCCCCCAAAGACTTCCCTGGGTACCATCTCCCATAGCAAACTCTTCTCAGTGCCTATGTTAGGATTCTTCCTTGTCCTCCCCCCATTTATCAGAGTTTAGTTTTCTATGAAGCAGTGACAACTGAGTAGTCACATTGTGGCAGACCTGTATGGATGAGGGTATTTGCCTCCCATGGATTTCAAGAGCTGAATTGGGGTTTAGAAGATTTGAGCTCAAAACTCAATTTTTCTATTCACTGTCTGCACGACTGTGGGCAAGTCCTTTTCCTTCTCTGTGCATCTCTTTTCTATCTTACAAGATCATAGGATTATTTTTTTCAGAATACTACCTCATGCCTGGGGGGTGAGACATAGAGCCAGGACACCTTGGGGCAGCTATTATAGAGGTGGAATGTAAGATGGAGAAACTGGAGGAGTTTACCTTGGCTGGACAGATTGAGTTTTAACTCATTATTGTGGCTTATTGTTGCTCCTCTGCTAAAGGAAATCCCACCTCTACAGGTGAAGTCCTAGGTACCTGCCCTTCTCCCACTCTACTGGAGTACAGCCTCACTTTCTCAAGAGGCTGACCTCTTTTTCCATCTCTCCATGAACACTTGTGGCTCTGCCAGTCCAAGTTCTTCAAGGTCAACCTGAAATGCATGAAGCCTTCCCAATTCTTTCTTTCCTCTGCCCCTAGAAGGGATCTTAATTTTCCTTTCCACTGGACTCCAATCACTGCCCTTTTACCTTTAACCCTGTTTTTTTTTTCATTCCTTATGGGATGAAAATCGCTTGAGAGTAGATGCTATCTTATTTTTCCTGTCCCCTAGGATGAGAGGGGCAGGGCCTTACCTCAAGAAGCCACTCCAACAATTGTCAGCAATTGTGACCCCCACTTCTTTTCCCTGTACCTCGACATTTGTGTGAAACTAAGCCCGGTTCCCTATCTTGGAGGTATCAATAAAGGTTGTTCTTTATTCAAATAAGTGTTAAATACAGTATTTTTCATTAAAAAGTGTATTATATTGATTGAGCTTGATAGGAGGCTTAAGATATTAATAACATTTATGCAGATTTGGGATTTATAGTATAGAATGTTTTAAGATAATTGCCTCAAATAATTTTATGCAAAAATCAACCTTTGTGGAGTAGGGATCATTCTGCCATCCAATACTCATCCTCCTGTATCTTCCTTTGCCCCTTAGAGGTTTCTGAATATGAGCCTGGTACCATTTTGCTACGTTCTCTACACCTGTCAAAATAGCCATGATAGGAATTTTAAATTCTCATTATTTCAAATTACAGCCACATAAATTGGATGCAAGCAGTCTACAGTTTTATAAGCAACTGGGCTGTATGCGTTATATCTCAAACGCAGAAGATTAGATGGATGGGCACTAAAATGCTGAACAGCCTCATTTATTTCACCAGGAATAGATTTAAATCTTTTAAAAATCTCTCAGGCTATAGTAGTGCTTTCTTTTACTTGCCATAATGCAGCAAAGTTCTTTGTTAGCAGATGTTGTACACACTGTTTCCCCCTCACTAGATAGCAGATATTGAAAGCCACAGCTTAGGAGACAAAGAGAAGGAAATCTCATTTTCCTGGCTCCAACTTCCTCTCCAAAGGGGCAACTTTGGTAGCTTGGGTGTTTACTTCTGCAGCAATATGGTCTCTGCCCCCCCACCTGATCCCCTACCATCATCCCCAGTGGCGCAGTAATAAGAACTTTGGACATATAGTCAGAGCTCGGTAATTCACCTAATCTCTGTCTCAATATGATCTTCTGAAAAATGAGGATCTTGACCAGCGGTAGCAAATGAAAATTGTAGAGTTTAGAGCGAGTGCTGGGGGAGATAGAAAATTAAGCTAAGATGGAGCCACGGCCTTCTCTGAGCTTTCAGTCTTGCAAGGAGATGTGGTGCCTATATGGTGCAGGCAATAATAAATGCTTCATTGATTCATTCATTTACTTTACTCTGCCACATCAAGGGTCTTTAACTCCATTGCTGTGACTACTCCTTCCACCAATTCAGATTACAACCCCTGGACATCTTTGGTCTTTGAGATTTGTTATGGCTCCCAAATGGGTCATTCTTTGGCCAAACTAAAGATGACCCTCTCTGAGCATGGCCAGGTCAGTCCTTAGTGGACAGACGTAGATTGGTAGAACTTGCTGAGGCTGGCACTGAACTGACCTTGGCAATTCTATTTTTTTTTTCAAAAAATAAAAGCAAAACTTTATCAACAGATAGTCTTATTGTTGCACTTATTCAAATATTAATTGCACTTTTCTAAATTGGTTTCATCTCTCATAAGGCTATTTTAAAAGATGATCATACTTCATTGCCTTTTGGACTAATTTTCAGTTGACGTTGGCGATTCTAATTCATCACTTGACCTCATGAGAAAATATCAGAATCGGATTTTAGTGAAGGAGGAAACCTTCATGAATCTTGCATCATTTATGCCTTTGAATGAGGAGGGTAGGAACCAATTTCCCCTTGAAGTCTGATTTTGATCATTGAGAGGAGAGTGAACAGAAGGTGGCATTTTGATTTGGACTTTGAAGGATAAGTAGAAATTCAACAAGTAGAGAAGGAGAAGGAGCTGAGGTATTACAGGAATAAGGAACAATCTGGGCAAAGACAAGGGAGTAGAAAGATGAAGGTTGTTTTGAGGTTCTCAAGGATAGTTCTGTTTGACTGGAGCATATACTGTACGAAGGAAATAGTAGAAGTTAAGGTTAGAAAATAGATTGGTGTCAACCAATAGAGGGTCTTGAACGCTGGGCTAAAGAGCTTCACGTTTACTCAGTAAGACTTCAGTGACCAAATAAGATGATGCATAAACATTTTATACCAGAAAGAAGGATCTGCATGTAAGCTTGCTATTATTTTACTCTAGCCTCCCCCTCCCGATCTAAACTTCCCTTTAGGAAAGGAACTGATAGCATTTAATTAAACTTTGGTGTGAATTTAAGGCCGTGCATTTGGAAGGAATTCCAATTGCTTATCATTATTCAGTGTTTAATTGCATACATAACATATGTTGGTTCCATCCAAGTCTAGCGCTTTAAAAAGACAACTTGCTAATGATTCACAGTTGAACATGGGCAGCTAGGCGACTATTAGATCCTTCTAGATCTCTTTTCTCGGCTCTACTTCCAACTCTCAGGACTCTCCCACCTTGGCCTAGAATGGGTACCTTCCCCTCACCCCTTGCCAGCTTCCTTTTCTGTGTTGCCCTCTCCCATTACTCCCATTAGAACATAAGCTCCTTGGGGGGGGGGAATATCTTTTTTTTTGTATTTGTACCCTTAGCCCAGTGCCCAGTCAGTTCAGTCCATAAATATTTATTAAGTGTTGATGATGTGCTAAGCACTGTGTTAAGTGTTGGGGAAACAGATAAAAGTAAAAGATGGTTCTTGTCCTAGGGGATCTCACAATATAACGGGGAGGGAAAGAGAGCAATAGGCAAATAGCTATATACAAATAATACCACCTCCTCTGTCTGTCCTCTCCATCTAACATATTTCAAAGCTTATTTTGAAGGGTTGAAGGCAGTGTGACATCATGGAAAAGGTACTGAGTTGAGTATGATGTCCGAAGAGCTGAATACAATTCTAGTTTTTGCTGCTTCATAGCTCTATAACTTTGGCCAAGTCACTTTGCCTTTCTAGACCTCAGTTTCCTCCTCTGTTAAAAAAAAAAAGGTCAGTGAGTTCTCCAGTTCTTTCTGGCTCTTATCTTTTTCTTCTATGAGTCAGTAATAATGCTATGGGCCTTAAACACCAAAAGGGCATCTTGAGCAGCTTAGAAGAAAAGGGATGGCCTCTGGTGAAAATCAGAGGGAGAAAGGCTTTTTCAGAGGAAAAAAGCATCAAAAGGATCTTTTAGTTAAAGATGAGAGTTACTTCAAATCTTTTCAGAAGGAAGAGGCTGATTATTCTGGCAACGAAAGAAGAAAGTGATTGGAGGCCTTCCTGACCTTGTGGGTCTTAACGGAGCAGAGAGTGGAAAAGCCCAATTAACTTGAGTTCAGCACTGGCGCTCTGGTCCATTAAAAGCTAGCTGGGGACATTCTGAGAGAGATATTGAGTACAGGGAAGGAAATTTATAACAAGTCAAGAAGGATAACTTTGTACACTTAGTCCTTCCTTCCTTTTTCCTTTTGGGTTATTAAGTTTGTTTTTTGGAATTTTTTATATAAAATACATTTTTATTGTATTTGTTAGAACAAATTTAATGACTGTCCTCTACAAGGTTTCTCCTATGAATATGTCAGAATTATTCCACACTATATATATTCAACAGATATGATAATAAGGAGCCTTGTCTGACAACTCTCTGATCATTCATATCAAGTAAAGCCATGTGCTCCCCAAAGCTGTTCACCCTCATTGTGGAGGAGATCCAGTGCAGAGTGTAGGGTTAGAAAGCAATTCCCTTTCCATATACCATTCTTCAAATCCTCTTGCTTGCCATTAGTTAATCAATAAGTACTTAGTAGGTATCTTCTACTTCTGTTCCAGGTACTGGGGAGAAACCATTTTTACTCATCTGCAAGTTTGTATATCCAATGATTCCAATGTTTCCAATGATTCCAAGTTACTTGCTGCTGAAAAAACTTATATGCTTTGGGGAGCAGCATCATGAAGTAAAAAGAGTCAGGCTTAGGAGTCAGCAAAGCTAGGGTTAAAATCTTACCCCCAACCCGATTTTTGTGTGACTTGGATCAATCACTTACTCCTTCTAATCATCCTCAGTTTCCTCCACTACAAAATGTCTGCTATCCCTTGAAGCTCTAAATCTATAATCATACAAACCCCAGTATTTTTTCATGCTCCGTGGATGAAGTTAATAAAGCACCACGACTTCGAAAATCAAAATTTCAGGTTCTCCCAAAGGGTATGTAAAGATGTTATAACTATCAAAGCAGTCTGTGACATATTAACAACAATGAAATATGTATTAGAAGTGGCTTAGCCCCCATCATTAAAGATAAATATGACTGTCAGAGGAGGTAGGCTGGTTATGCCTCAAGTGTAAGGGATAAATATTCAGTCAATTATGCTGGAAAAACAAAGTAGATAAAAACACATATTTTCCAGATTGTGACGTAGCTAGCTAGATAACCCATTAAACTAGTTCATTAGTATCTCGGCCAGGTCTTAAAAATGAACAATGAGCCAGGTCCAGAAATGAATATGAGGAACAAAGCAGATTAAGGTTATGTTTTAGGAGCTCCATAACTTTTCCAGTGATCCTCAAACGTTCAGTGCCGCAAAAGCTCATAGGTCCGTAGATTTAGAGCTGGAAGGGACCTTAGAAGTCTTATAATCAAAGCTGCTCATTTTACAAGTGAGTCTGAGACTCAGAGTTCTTAAGGGATTTGCCTGGAGTCACAAAGCTAGTGAGCTTGTGTTTTTAACACCAGTATTTTCAGGATGATGCTCAATGGTGGTGAATTATGGAAGAACATAATTTCAGCATAATCAGTTATTCACACCCCACAGAGTAATAAAGAAATGTATGATAGGTGTGTTTAAGTTGCAACATATAAACAGTGATGACTTACATTGGGAAGTTTTGTAAATAATAATAATAGACATATAAAACTGGGAAAACAGGTTGGTGGAACAGAGAGGCTCAATCCCAAGGTTGTAATAACCAACCTATGAAGTATCAACATGTGCTAGTGAAAGGAATCCATCTCTTCAGATTGCAGAAGTTTATTATTTGGTGCTGATAACTCTCAGAAAGAGCATAAGCCAGAGAAATATTTGGAAAACAGCTCCAACCAGAAAGAATTTTTTAAGCTAATCTGTACCCCTCTTTCATTTCATTGAATTGATAATACTATTTACATGTAAAATTATATGAATTAGGCTTGGTATGTCCTCTATTTGTGTTTTTAGTATTTTTTAAATTAGTATTTGCTTTTGTTCCTCTTCTTCTTTTAAGTAAGTACTTTATCCCTGTGATTAATTCTGCTTAATTGACTTTGCTGCACATCATATTCCTACAGCCTCTCTTTTATTCCCTTTAACCTCCTTCCTATTTGTCAACCCTTCCTCTGGTTTTGGAGTTTTATTTAACTTAGTAGTTTTTTTCTTTATTTTACATTTCATTATCTAATTATTTTCCATTTTCTCCCTCTTCATCATCTCTTAAATAATTAATTCAAAATCCCCCCTTCTCCTTTCCAACTGCTTTTGTTTGTGATTTTTTTTCTTTTTCTGTACCTTTTTCTAAGAAAATTTCTGTACTTTGATCTTTTTATTGTTTCTTTTCCCTTTCCATCTATTCTGAACTTTTATTCTTTGATTCATGGTCTACATGTTTATTTATGTGCTTTTAAAATCAATTTGTGTTCCTCATGGAACACATGGTCTAAAGGCCTAAATGAGTTCCCTCTTCTAATCAATGTCTATGTTATTGATTTCATAGCTCCTGTCACCTCACCTTTTTTTGGCTGTACCTCACTTTTTGAAATATCATTTCACATGGGAGATAAAGATGGAAGCACCGTGCCCCAAATTGTACTTTCTCATTCAAATCCATGTCCTCCCCATGATCATCCTTCTTCTCATTTGTCATGCAATATCTTCTCTGCCTGAAGTGAGAGAATCTTCAAGACATGGGAGATAACCTATGCAAAAGACACGGGAGTGGGAAATGACATGCTATTTATGGGAAACTTCAAGTATTCTTGTTGGAGCGAAACTTCAGATGTGTTCTTCAGATGTTCCTAAAACACTTTGCCTTCTCTTTCTTTTGCCACTTCATGCCCTATCTTGGATGACACTTATCTGTGAACAAGTCAGTTCTACGCCTCCTGCACGCAGAAGAATGAAAGCTACTTGAGAATAAGAACTGTTCGTGTCTTTGTGCCATAGACTTGGGTATTGAGAATGTTTGTGGAAATGAACAAACTCTTCCTACTTCCAGGTGCTATTTGAACCTTTGGGAATATGTCATCAAAAGCCTATAGGTGAACTGCTTAGTGTTCCTTTGGGCAATCCCCAAAAGCCTTTATTGAGTATCTGCTATATCCTAGACCCTGTGGAAGGAGCTGGAGGGACAACAAAAGAAAAAAAATATGAGGAATGGATTCGTCTTCAAGGGACTTGTATTCTAGTTCCCCTCTCTGAATTCAAGTGCCTCCTCTGGAAGCAGAAGGACTTGTACTAGTTTGTTCTAATGCTTCTTGTAGCTCTGAAATGCTTGTCAGTAGGAGAAGCAGTGCAGTGCAGTAGGAGGATCAAACTAGTATAACATTGGCCAAGTCACATTAACTCCCTCCACCCGAGTTACTAAAATGAGGAAACTGGATATAATGATCTCTAAAGCTCCTTCTGACTCTGACATTTGAATCGCTCCTCATCTCTAGAGCTTAGTTTCCCTTACTCTCAAAAGAGAAATTCAGACAAGCTAGCCCCTGAAAATCCCTTCCAGATTGAGATGTCCAATTATTGCTCTATGTTCTTCTGCATGCGCATGTTCACATATCTCTAGCAAAGACAGTCTTCTTTTATGGGATGCTGGGATCCCATAAGGAGTAATTTTCATCTAAATTGGCAGATGCTGAGGGGCTATTTGCCATGCCAAATGAGATAAATGCGATATAGAAAGAACATGAATGTTGATCATACATTAAGGCGCATTAAATTCAACTTAGTAACTTTCATCACTTTTTCTTGCCCAACATGCTCATATTAGTGTTGAGCATTAATATAATTCTGATTTACTTGGAAAACATGCATGGCCATATGCATCCAGAAAGCAGTTCTGCTCCCCAGTATCTTGCTTGTACATGCTGGCACTGCATACTCTTGGGTTCTCAGAATTCACCAGGTTCTCCTTCTGCTCCATCCACCAGGCTTAATATCATATTCTTGTTAAGGAGAGAATGTTGTTGAGGATGAATCAAAAGCATTTTTAAAACATTTTTCTTTTGGTTTGACGATCTGAAAATTGCCAAGATGATTCCTTTCAACCATTAAATGGTTGTGTACACAAACTTGAGCCCCTCCTCAAAATGACCACTAATTATTTTTCTTCTGGGTTTTTTTAAGATACTAAAAAAATTAAATTCTAATTTTGAACTGGACATTCTACTTGGCTACTTAAACAACCCAAATAGTGAATTTAATTCACCTCAGAAAATACATATGAAGCACCTATTATGTGTGAGACCCAGCATTAGGTGCTGTATGTGAGGAGAAAAATGAAACAAGCCCTATCCTTTGAAAGAACTTACATTCTATAGTATGGCATATGCTGTGCAGACATAAAAGATTATATTACAAATTAATGGCAACAAAGGTGAGATCTGGATAAAATGGGACATGAAAACTTGAGGAGGGAGAAAACACATTTTATTGGAGGTCAGGTGGAGGAAATTGGACTCAGGAAAGACGAGGCAACAAAAGAAGGGGAAAGCATTTATTAAGTACCCATGGTATGCCAAGCACCATGATCCATTCTTTACAAATATTATCTCCTTGGATCCAGATCAGCTCTGCCAGGTAGATGTTATTATAATCCCCTTGTAAAAGTTGCAGCTAATGAGGCAGACCAAGGCTATCCGGGCTCACATAACTAGTAAATATTGAAGCTAGATTTCAATTTAGGACTTTTTGATGCCAGAGCCACCACTCTATCCTAGGACAGTTCCAGAAAGCAGGTGGTACTTAGGTAGAGCTTTGAAGGCAGGTAAGCATTCTGAGAGATGGGGATGAAGCAGGAAGAGAACATTGCCAGGATGTCTGGGCAGAGGGATGGCCTCTGAGAGTGCAGAGTGCAGGACTCTGGGAATGTCGGGGATTATGTCTGGGAGTACTAACTGGGAGGCTGGATTGGATGAAAACAGAGTGTGTGCTGGAGAGGAGTGGGATCATTGCTCTAGAGGGAAGAAGATACCTTGTCCTCCATACCCTTATTTTCTAGGTGAGGAGATGAAGTGATTTTACATGTAACAACCAACACAGGAACCCTATATTCCTTTGTTCCAATAAATCACTAACTCGGCTTAAGAGAGATTTTAAATGCCAAATTTAAGTAATTAACATTTTTTTTTATCCTAGAGGGCATAGGGAGCTACTGAAGTTTTTGAGCCAGAAAATTTCTTAGAAAGATGAATTAACTATATAGATAATACATTGGAGGGAGTTTCAAGTTTGCCCTTTGCCACTTACTGTCAGTAAGTTATTATACATAAACACCATGGAATATTATGAGCTCTAAGAAATGGTAAACATGATGAATACAAGGAAGCATGGAAATACTCTCTTAAACTGATGCAAAGTTCCTTTGGAAAATAACACTTACACTAACCTTAACAATGTAAATGGAAGGAATAACCACCACAAAACTATCAAAACTGAATCGTTTTAAAATGATAAAGAACAAACTAGGACCTATAGAAATGAGAAGATACTTTTCTCCACTTGTTTGCATCTATGAGTGTGGAAAATTGTGTGCAGCATCAGAATTTTTAAATTTTAAATATGTTCATTGATTTTGTTGAATTTTGTTCTCTTTTCTTTGTTTTCTTTTTTTATTATAGCTTTTTATTTACAAGATAGATGCATGGGTAATTCTTCAGCATTGGCAGTTGCAAAACCTTTTGTTCCAACTTTTCCCCTCCTTCCCCCCACCCCTTCCCCCAGATGGCAGGTTGACCAATACATGTTAACTATGTTAAAGTATAAGTTAAATACAACATATGTATACACGTCCAAACCATTATTTTGCTGTATAAAAAAAATCAGACTTTGAAATAGTGTACAATTAGCCTGTGAAGGAAATAAAAAATGCAGGAGGACAAAAGTAGAGGGATTGGGAATTCTATGTAGTGGTTCATAGTCATCTCCCAAAATTCTTTCCCTGGGTGTAGCTGGTTCAGTTCATTACTGCTCTATTGGAACTGATTTGGTTCATCTCATTGTTGAAGAGGGCCACGGCCATCAGAATTGCTCATCATATAGTTTTGTTGTTGAAGTCTATAATGATCTTCTGGTCTTGCTCATTTCACTCAGCATCAGTTCATGTAAGTCTCTCCAGGCCTTTCTGAAATCATCCTGCTGGTCATTTCTTATAGTTGTTCTCTTTTCTTAAAGAAATATTGGTTATGAAATAGGGTTGTCTCAGGGAGGGGCAGGGAGAAAGTTAAAAGAGGAAATCCAAGTGATCAAAACAAAAGATATTAATAAGAATCTATTTTTTAAAAGCTAAATCAGTCCCCAAAAGTCATGGTTCTAAGATATAGGTTGGCTCATGTGCCAAACTTTCTAACAGCACATTCCAGGTATCCCGCTGACCAACAAACAAAAGCAGAAAGAAAAAGCCAATCAGGTTTGTCCATTGGCTTTTGCCTGCTGGGATGATTTTGGCGCCTGCCACTAGTTAAGTTCAGTGTTTTTCTGTGCTTTCAACTGTCTACTGTTCCAACCCATTTGCATGGACCATTGCAACATATCGGTGCTAGGAATGGACATTTCTGATATGTAATTGTCATATTGCAGTTGATTAGCATTTACTGTGTATGTAGTAAACTATTGAAATAAGAAAGGAAAGCAGAATCTTGTCAGCTCCCTGGATAATAATGGAACCATTAATAATTAACATCAGGGAGAATGTCACTTGACAGTCTGTAGCACTCAGTTCTCTTGGCAACAAATCGAGGTATCCTATAGAAAATGTCCTTTCTGTGTAAGGGATGAACAGCTTTGCAGAAATCAAGGCTGTTCTTTGAGATCCACTTTGCTAGCAGAGTTATAAAAGGTACTTCATTAGAGTTCCTGACAGCTGGCTTTGACTTTTGTTCCCTGTCTCCATAATGCTATGTCTTCGAAGACATGCTAATAAAGGTTTCTAATAAATCTCATTTCACTCATTGGATGTTTTGAGATATAAACAAAGCCATCTGTTCTCATTAAAGGATGGTGGCATTTAATTTTTCATTGTGAGAAAAGCCCTACTGCCTCCATACATAGCATCCTCCATATTGAAGCTGAGAGAGAAATACAATTACATGAGAAAGTGTACGGTATTCTCTCCTTCATAAACTCCTCCCATTCCCTACCCAAGCAGTGGCCAGAAGCTGAGCTTTCATTATCTACCATGTAAGTTCAGTGTTTGCGACATTTTTCAAAGGAAATTTTAAAATGGAGAATATTCAGAAATTCGGATAGACTCAAATTAGAATTAAGATAATTCTCTATTCAACTTTCTTCAGACAAAATGAGCTTTAGGATAAAGTGTGCTAGGAAGGTTAGGAGCATCATTATTCTCTGAATCCTTTCACTTTCTCTCTGTCTTTAGAACCTTCCTACCAGGTGAACTTAAGAAGTCATATACCTTCATAAGGGGGTCTGATAAGGTGACTCTTTTGTCAGCATTGAAACTTACCTGATAGGCCTAGCCTTTTCACACTCTTTGAACTGTGCTTGTTCTGGCAACAAAAGGTGCCCTTTGGATCAGTTGTGTGTGTGTTTGTGTTTTTTTTCCCACCAAGTTTCATTACTTGGGACTTCCAGGACTCTGTTGGTCCATTTTCAGAGCTGAGTATCTTCAATGATTTATCTATTCTAAGTTTTCCATTGAACAAGAGAGAGAAAGGAACTGATGTTCAGAAGTGATTGAATCCTGGGAAATTTGTCCCCATACTCTCTACTTCTGAATATCCATTCCCAAATTCAAGATAAGAACATTCCCAAATGCGAACATAACCATTAATCTTGGTTATGGGATCTTAGAAAAGGTCTATAGGCCCTCACTGCTCATCCATGTGCAGAGCCAGGGAAGGATAGTTTATATATATATATATATATATATATATATATATATATATATATATATATATATATATATATTATTTGTTTGACTATATATATATAGTCAGATGACCTGACTTTTCTGTAGAGTTGTACAACAGTTAAGAGCATTTCTTTCAAGAAACATGAGCAATTCCTCCACTGACTTTCCCCCCTTATATACTTTTTGAGATGTTCAAATTTACTCATTTTGCTTAAATTTCTTTTGTATTTTCACTAATATTTCAAAAATTACCTCATTTTGTTGATTTTTTTTAAAGAAGGAATGATTGAAAGTTATCAGTTCTCTTAAAAATCCATTTCCTATAGGATTGTATTCAGATCTACTCCTTTGTAGGATGTTATTCTAAGGTACCAGCCATTTCCCTTTGCTTTTTAAAGATAATATATTTCAATGTTATATTGTGTGTATATATATATATATATATATATATATATATATATACATACATACATACATATTATACACACACACATATACACACACACACACAAAAAGAGTCTGCAAGCTCATTGAGGACTATCATTTTTGTCTTTCTATTCTCAATTTCCAAGATGGGGTCTAGTATAGCCTGCATGGAGAAGGCATTTAATAAATTCCATTGTGGAATTGAGTTGAATTAAAAGTTCACCTTCAGTGCCTCATGGGGTGAAGACATAAGTCTGGTTTCCCAAAGACTGCCTGTAGAGCCATTCTATAGCAAACCTTAATAAAACAGGAACTGTGGACAGAGGCAGAGGCTCAGCCTAATGAATTTGGGAAGGCTTGTCATCAGTTCACTGCAGAGTGAGGAATTCTCATAGCTACAGTAATGCTCAAAGACCCTCCAAGGCAGGGATTCTGAATCTGGAGGCCACAAATAGCTTTTAGGGAAGCCAGGAATTTGGATACCGTTTAACTCCAACTTGCATACAGTATTCCCTTCAATTATTTAAAAACCATGATTCTGGGAAGGGATCCCTAGGTTTTATTAGATTGACAGAAAAGTCTATGACAACAAAGAACCCAGACTAAATTGTTGGATTGGAGGCAAATAACCTCGGGGTCAAATCCTAGCTCTGCCACTTATTATCTGTATGACATTGGGAAAATCATTTAAGCTTTCTGGACATCAGTTTCCTTGTTTTATTTTGGCCCAACAAACTCCCAAACAAACCCCCAAGCACAATACATCCCTCAACAAACATAGTTAATCATTGATTTTTTTTAAAAAAAAATGAATTGTTTTAAAATTATGGAGCAGAGGAGTTATTTGCTCTTTAAATGTTTGAAAAAATTCATTGGGGATTAATCTGAGTCAGTGATGTTTTTTTTTCCCTTTGGACATTTATTTATGGCTTGCTCTATTTTTCTTTCTAAGATTGGGTTGTTTAAAACTTCTGTTTCTTCTTTTATTAAGATAAGCATTTTATGCTTATGTTTTCATAATTCTTCATTTCATTTGGGCTTTGTTAGCATATAATTTTCTTATTTCCCCTCTATTAATTGTGAATTCTCCCTTCTCATTTATGATTTTAGCAATTTGTGTCTCCTGTTTCTTTCTTTCTGTTTTAGTTAAAATAAGACCATATCTCATTTATTGGTCTTTCAAAATAAAAGTTCTTAGTTTCATTTTTCAGCTCAATTGTTTCTCTCTTTTCAATTTTGTTTATGTCAACTTTGATTTTCAAAATTCAACTTTGTGCTTGTTCAGGGATTATTAATTTGTTGCTTTTCTAGCTTTCTTTTTTTTCATTGCTTGCTCAGTTTACTAGTACTCTCTTTTGTTATTCCAAGTATTCAGAAGTACAGATTTTCATGTAAGGACTGTTTTAACTGCATTTTACAAATCTGTGTATGTTGTGCACTGGTTGTCTTCTCCCTTTCCCCAGTCAATATGCTTGAAGTTGCCAGGTACCCCAACTGTAGAAAATACTGAATTCTGTCCTCCCCTCTTTTGTCTCTAGGGCATTTTTTGAGCATTCAAAATTAGATCTTGTTTCTCTTTTAAAAATGCGGCATTCCACAAGAATAATCTCTTCTCTTCTCTTTAGAACACAGCCACTAGATCACTCATCTTCCTCCCTTATAGACTTTTTGGAGACATTCAAATTTATTTATTTTGCTTAACTTTCTTTTGTCTTTTCACTAATATTTCAAAAATTACTTCATTCTGTTGATGTGTTTTTTTTAGAAGGAATGATTGAAATTATCAGTTCTCTTAAAAATCCATTTCTTTTCCTATAGAATTGTATTCAATTCTACTCCTTTGTTGGATGTTATTCTAAGGTACCAGCTATTTTCCTTTGCTTTTTAAAGATAACGTATTTCAATCTTGTTTTCATTTTATTGTTGTTAAACATACCTGTCTCAGTCTGTCTAGAGTTCCTCAGTACATGAGCTATCTTTTTCTGGTCAACTAAAGTATTTTCTCTCATTTCTCTTATATTGAGAAATTTTTTCATAGACAGATCTCTCAGATAGAATGTGGTTGAGTTGGAATATTGCTGTGATGTAGGAAATGATGAGCTGATTGATTTAAAAAAATATGGGAAGACTTGGACTTATAAAGAAAGATGATATTCACCTTTAGAGAAACAGATGACAAGTGAAAATAAGCATAGTATGGTCTTACAGATGTGTTTGAGTGTATATGGATATATATATATATATATATATATATATGTGTGTGTGTGTGTGTGTATGTTTATAGATATCAATGTGAATATATGTATATATCTGTATATATACATATACATGTGTATATGCTTGCACATACATATCCATTCTTAATTGTCACCTTTTTGGTGGGGGAGAGAGGAGAAATAAAGTAAAAAGTGCACAGCAGAGAACAAAAGAAAACATACAAGGAAGCAAAGAAAAGATGACCGCCTTTGAATATAATGTGTAGTATTTATTATGTAGGTTTTCTTGAAATGGAAATTTATTGCTTTATATTCAATCCTGTCTTATGTTCTACTGTGTGTGCATGACAGTATTTTTTCTTTTCTTAATTTGAATATAAATTTAAAAAATAAAAACCAAAGCGAGGAGATTCTACCTGTGGAAGAAGGTAGGATACTGAGCATGTGAAATGCTGGAGCTAAGAAGTCATTCACTCAAAAAAGTGTTTCTTAAGTGCCCACTGTCTACCACATTGTCATGCAGCAGAAGCAAGATGATGGTTCAGAACCCTGATGAAGGAATCATCTAAGTTACTTCAGTCTGATAATGAGCCCATTGCTTTCCACATAGGCTTCCTGGTTTCCTCTCTGGGTCTTGAAGAAGTCAGATTACTGCGGGGGTTATGATACCTCTTGCCTGACCTGCTGAAATAACCTAATTGGTCCCCTTTTTTCAAATTCTTCCCTCTTCAGTCCACTCTCTGTGAAACTGCCAGACTGATAGTCCTAAAACCCAGACCTGGACATATAACTCTCATCCTCAAGAAGCAGCAATGACAACCCTGCTTCGAGCATAAAGTGCCAAGTTCTGTATCTTTTATAGCCTTTCACAGACTAGCTCTAATTTACCTTTCCCTTGTGCTTAGAATGGTCTATCCACCTAACTTCTACCTCTTGAACTTTCTAGTTCCATTCAAGGAAAGGGGAAGGAAGGGAACAAACATTTATAAAATGCCTGCTATGTGTCAAGGACTGTGCCAAGTGCTATATAAATATAATCTCAAAATGGTCCCTTACATCAGCTCATTTCTTGTCAGTGCTTTGTTACCCCCTAAAATTATTTCATGCTTAATGTATATTTTGCACTTATTTCTCTCCATACATAGTGTTGTGCCCCAGTGGAATATAAGCTCTTTGAGGACAAGGATTGTTTTCATTTTCTCTTTGCATCTTTGGTGCTTAGTCCAATGACTAACCCATAGCAGGAATTTAATAAACATGTGTTGCATTGAATTGGCAGGACCAATAAAACAATGTCTTTCAGCCTAGATTTCATATTCTGCTACTCCTGCTAATTTGTCATTAGGAAAAAAATCCACTTACTAAATCATTCATTACTAAATCATAATATATTTGGTCCCTGTTGTCCCCAAATCATCCAAAGAAATGAATTTAAATTTATCACTCTTCAAAATCAATGAGACTATGACAGTTACAGTGCCCTTCTTGTTCATACTGATGGTTTCTAATCTTTAGAGTGTGTGCATGTGCATGCACATGAGTGTGTGGACACATATGTATATGGGCATAAAATCTACCTTTATTTATGGAAATGTTCCTGGGATCGCCCAGAAGGACAGGGTACAGAATATATTCAGTTCCCAAAGGACAGCTTTGTGAGAAAATGTACATAATACCATTGGATCCAACAAGAATCTATTAAGTCTACTCTTTTAAGATTAATCTATTAATCTATTAAGTGCTTGATTTGTGCCAGAGGTACAAACCAAGCAGTCCCTGCTTTGAGGAAGCAGTTTACATCTGGGGAAGGTTTGGGGGGGGGGGTGCAGTTAAAACAGGCATGTAATTGAAAAGGTGGCCAATGAAGTCATCGTTCATAAAATAAATTTGGCAAACTTCTTTTTCTTTCTCCAACTTCCAAAAAAGTTATCATCTACTGGGAAGGCTTTGACAGAAATTTATTATTATGTCCATGAGTCATATTCTTTAATGCAGTTGGTAGTAAGTGGAGGAGGGAAGAGAGACAAGAGACCATTGATTACCTAAAGTGATTTTGGGGTAATCTTTCCCTTCTTCAATCAGAGCCCCAAGTGCTGGATAATATCCAACTGGGAGAATTTTTTTCCATCACTGATAACAGATGATGATGATTCATTGAGATACCTAAGTATCTCAATCACTGAAGAGAAAAGTTTGTATTTTTCAGCCCCATTTTTCCCTGTACCTTTTAAATCAAAGTTGGAAGACTTCTTCTGAATGGAGATTCTAAAACTTCTTGTGTGTGCATTTCTGGACTGTTTAAGAAGGTATTCATCTCTTCATTTTGACTTTTTGGATAGTGAAAAACAGTACAATTAATTATCAGCAAAATTTCAGTCTACTACATTCATGTGTGTAATCCCTTCATTGTTACAAATTGCAACTCCTCTTACTTCTTCTACCTGTTCTTGTTGATGTCTACACAAATCCTCCAGAGAAGATCAAGATCCGAGTTCTTCATATGACCTTTTCCCACATTGAGGTTCAAAGGGAACACTTTCAAAGGGACTCATCTGTCCATTCCACATGGAATTTTGAGGAACCCAGTCTATTCCAGGCACTGATGTAAACTTGCCAGATGGCCAGTGTTCTTCTGACTTCTTTTCCTCCATTCTTCAAGTCTAATCCACCACCAGAGACTACTTATATCCAGCTGGCGCATATGTGCATCGGCCTTCTTCTTCCCCCACACATCAGCTCATCCTTTCAATTCTCTCCTTTCCAGCAAGGGCACCATTATTTTCCCAGTCACCCAGCCTTGAAATATGGGAATGAAAGTAAAAGATCAGTATGTAAAACACCTTACTCTTGTCATTAAGTAGATTTTAAAATATGAATTAAACCAGCCTCCAACAACATGTATTGGGATGTGTAACGTTTATATTTAGTGACCTATCGCTGGGAAAATACTGTATGAGACCAAGCCCTTGAGTTGTTAATACTGACTTCGTGGCTCTGCTCAGAGTCATTTCCCTTCAGATTTCAGCTTTGATTTGGTTTACTCTTCAGTTTCATGTTGCGTTCTTTTCAGGTGCTGAATCCCAGTGGTATTTTGGTTGTGATGGTTCCAGAAATATATAGCTGATTCTAATTCATTGCTGGGGAGTTTCTTTTTCACCACGTTTTTACTTTCCTTCATTTATTAGCTGGCCTCTTCAGCAAACATTATTTCTCTTCTTTTCTAATTGCATCATTAATTTTTTTATTAGATCTCTTTCTTGGCTCATCCATTTTGTAGGGAGTGGAATATGGATAGAGGGTTATATTAGTTATGTGCTACAAATATGAAAATTATTCAGAAGCAAAGGACTGATTATTAACCAAGTCATAGATCGTAATTCTTTAATATCTCAATATGCATACACAAATAAATGACAGTGAATCCCAACCTCAGCACGTCAAGACTTCCTAAAGACATGGTGTCCAAGATGCGGTAAACTTTGCCCTTCCTCTCTCTCCCTTTGCCCTCTGAATAATTCCAAACAGACTTGTCCAGAATTTGTTTCTATCAGGATCCACTAAGCAATATAGCTATCCTGTTGGAAAGTGACAAAAATCACATAGACTAATTCACACTAAGATATCAGTGATTGACAAGGGCTTAAGGCATTAACCTTCCCAGGTTGTTTTCATTTTAAAATGGAACTCTTGGAAGCTGAGTAGATTAACCCAGAGAAATTAGTCTGGTAGAATTTCAGGTTCCGTGTTAGGAGAAAAGACAATGGGGGATGGCCTTCATGAACTCCCCAACACAGCAAGAAGATAGCTTCTTTCTTGTTACTCAGTTTTCTAATTGATCTAGGATCCCTTCTCTAACCTCCCTATTGTAGGAAGAGTGGCATGTTGGATCACAGAAGATACAGTGCTGTGCAATTTATATCAATAAGCATTTATCAAATAGCAATATCATACAAGGTGCACAGGCAGACAGAGACAAAAATTAAAAGTCTCTGGCCTTACAGACTTATATTTTACTTGAGTGAAGGTTCCACTTGCACTGATAAGTTAATACAAAATGGATAATAATAGCTGGCATTTCTATCGTGCCTTCAAGATTGCAAAGTAGTTTTCGATGTTCTCTCACTGGATCTTTACAAATAACTCATGCAGTAGATCCTATTATTATCACTCTTTTTTCCAGATGAAGAAACTGAGGCTGAGAGAGATGCAGTGACCTACTCACAGGCACATAACTAATAAGCATTTAAAGCAACATTCAAACTCAGGTCTTTCTGATTCCTGGTCCAGCATTCTGTCCCTTATCAAATAATTACAAAATAGTTTGGGAATGGGAATAGGGGAGGAGTGCTAATAATTGGAGGGATTTGAAAAAAGCTTCAGGAAGAAAGTGGTCATTGAGTTGAACCTGAAATAGACTTAGTCACTAAGTGACTCCAAAAGGTGAATATAATTGGGATGGGGGGCAAAAGAGGGGGAACCTTGTGCATAAGTATGAAGGAAGGAGGTGGAATAGTACATATGGACCTTTCTAAGCAAGCCAGTTTGACTAGAAGGTAGAATGAATAAAGGAAAATAATGAGAAAGAAGGAGAGAGACAAGAATTAGAGACAGACAGACAGACACACATCCACACAGAGAAAGAGGGAGGGAAAACTGTGAAGTAATTTAAATGCTGAGCAGAGGACTTCATATTTTATTTTTAAGGCAATGGGGAGCCATTGAAACTTCTGTCTCTCTATCTGAATGTCTATCCATCCTATAAAGGTGACCTCCATTGAAGATACTAAAGCACTGGTTATGGGTCTTGAGCATTTAAACATTGCTATCAGTGACTTAGAGATGTAAATAGCATGTTCCTCTTATCTGCAGATGGCACAAATTTGAGGAAGGTGGCTCACACCCTTGTTGAGAGAGCCATCACCAAGATTATGTCAGGCTAGAGCTTTGGATTGACTCTAGTAACATGAAATAAATACATAAATAAACAAATAAGGATGAATACAGTCTTAGAGTTGGGTTTCAACTATCACTTTCCCAAAGCCAGTATGGGGACGTTGAGGTTAGAAAGAAATTCATCTGAGAAACATCTGTGAGTTGAGGGGAAAAGGAAAGAGGGAAACTGTAACCTCATTATGTGCCAAATGCCTAATATAACAGGCTCAAAAGCTAATTGACTTTGGGCTGCCCTGATAAAAGTATGGCTTCCAAGAGTTAGTCAATGAGACTCCCACTGTACACTGCCTTGGTTATTTCTGGAGGCCAGGATTTAGGAGCATCATTGATAAGCTAAAAAGTGTCCAATGAAGGATAAACAGAATGAACTTTAAGATCATGCCGTATGTGGGTCAAATGAAAGAACTGGGGTATTTTTCATGGAGAAGAGAAGACTGGGTCAGATGACAAGGCAAAAAAAAAAAACACATGAGAGCTGTGTTCAAATTTGCCAACATATCTCATGTAAAGAAGGAATTAGAGTGGTTTTGCTTGGCCTTAAATGGTAGAGCCAGGAGCTGTAATAATTGGGGGGATGAGAAGCAAGTTGAGGTTCTACATAAGGAAAAAAGTTCCTCGCAACCACAGTGGAATAAACTGCCTTGAGAAGTGAGGGAGTCTCTTTTTGGCAGTGCTAGAGAACCATATGTCAGGGTTGTTGTTTTGTAAGGTCTAGATTAGACTGATGGATCCCCGAGGCCTCCCAGCTCAGAGTTTCTGGGTAATTCTGCATGCTAATGGTAGCACTGAGACGTGCCACCTTTACCAGAAAATCACTTTCCAGCTAATTATAAATAAATCGATGGGAAAATCTAAACAAATGTGTCTTTTCTGGTGGCTAAAGCTTCTTCAATTAATTGGTATAATTCTATTGTGGTAGAAGGAATTTTTCTCCTGAGTCAGTAGGATTGTTCTGCTAGGAGCCAGTCTCCTCCAATCAACCCCCCCCCCCACCAAACTTTCCTTTCCATCTTTCTCCTCATGAAATGTGGGTACACAGATGCCTTTTAGGGATTCAATTTATCAGGGTTTTAAGGCACCCATTCAAGCTGCCCCTGCTTCACAGCCCTGAGATTCCCTGTTTTATCTGTCAAATGAAAGTCCTGCTTGGATCCTAAGCTGCCCTAATTTGTTGATTATTTTATTTTATTTATTTAATATTTTTCCCAGTTACATTCAAAACAAAACATTTTACATTTGTTTTTTTTTTTAATTTTTGAGTTCTAGGTTCTCTCCCTTATCCCCACCCACAGTTAAGAAACCACATGCAAAGTTATGCAAAACATTTCCTTCAAAATCAAGTTGTGAAAAAAGAAACATAGAGGGTATGGACAAGAGGCACCCATATTGAACAGGCAGACTGGGGTGGCAATCTGCATCTCTGGAGGGGACATCCATATCAGGGAAATGAGAAAGTCATTGGAACATTTCAGTAGGAGTGCCAATAAGGAGAAAATCATAAGGAGGATGACCTTCCTCAGGTCAGGATTTGGTCCCTCTGCTTAGCCTTTTGTCCCCAAAGTACTGTTGGAATCCTTTCCTGTTTCTCTGACACTCCTCATAGCCCTTTAGAGAGAAGTGTATTATATACCTAACTCTTTGGCTTCTGGTAGCAACTCAGGGATTGGATTCACCTTGAGGAAGCTATCACTGAGCTTCAGATGAGACATCAGCTTTCCATGACTTGCAGGTCTAGAGCATCCCTAGAAAAAAAGCTTTTTTTTTTTAACAGGTAAAGAATGAGCTTTATTAAAGATTTGTATCATAGATCCTTTGTTCAGACGGAGTGACTCCAACACCTATCACCACGGAGACACCTGTAATTGCAGACACCTGATTTGTGCTGGGATTAGCAAATATCATTTCCTTTTTTTTTTTTAATTTAATAGCCTTTTATTTACAGGATATATGCAAGGGTAATTTTACAGCATTAACAATTGCCAAACCTCTTGTTCCAATTTTTCACCTCTTACCCCCCCACCCTCTCCCCTAGATGGCAGGATGACCAGTAGATGTTAAATATATTAAAATATAAATTAGATACACAATAAGTATACCTGACCAAAACGTTATTTTGCTGTAGAAAAAGAATCAGACTCTGAAATATTGTACAATTAGCTTGTGAAGGAAATCAAAAATGCAGGTGGGCATAAATATAGGGATTGGGAATTCAATGTAATGGTTTTTAGTCATCTCCCAGAGTTCTTTTTCTGGGCATAGCTGGTTCAGTTCATTACTGCTCCATTAGAAATGATTTGGTTGATCTCGTTGCTGAGGATGGCCTGGTCCATCAGAACTGGTCATCATATAGTATTGTTGTTGAAGTATAGAATGATCTCCTGGTCCTGCTCAAAAAAATGAGCTTTTGTAGCCATGGCAGGTTTGATATCATGAAAAGGGCCAGCATTTCACCCAAGTGATCTAGTCTGTCTTCCTCTTCCTCCCGCTCAGTGTCTGTCTAGAACACCCACATAAGATGCGGATCAATTTGAGTGAGAAGAGAAGGAGAAGGGACATCTTTAGCATTTCCCCAGAGGAGGGAAACCGTCCCCATATTGTACATTGGCAACTCATTCGGGATTTCATGGAATCACAGAAATGGAAAGTTGGTGGGGATCTCAATGGCCAGCGAGACCTAATCATCCCCAAAAGGAATCCCCACCATAACATACTCTGCACTTCGTCATCCACCTTCTGCTTGAAGACCACTAAGAGGGTGAACCCGTCACCTCTGTATGTGGCTCATTCCACTTTAGGCCTCTCTCCAACTCGGCCCAGGACACCCCCGGCTCTGCCCTGGGATCACTTTTCATCTCTTCTCTTCATGGCCATTCTTTAAAAACTTGAAGTGAGTTAATGGGTAGCTCCAGAATCCTTTTTCCTCAGTCAAAACCTCTGGTTTCTTCAACTGGTCCTCTGATGGCATGAATGTAACTCTCTTCACCATCTTGGTTGCCCTACTTTGGATACCAGCTGGGTTATCAGTGTCTTTCTTCACAGCGTGGTTCTGGGGAAAAAGCCAGGACTCCAGGTGATGTCAGATGAGGGCAAAGGAGAGAGGAGCCATATGATTCCTCAACTGCATGGAGCTCCCTTCTTAACTAAGGGTTACTTCTTTTGCTACCTCTTAGTTCTCTTTGATGACATCTTCTCACTGTTGATTTAACAAATTGGTCTTGTTTCATTTCTTCTAGAAACCTTCCTCTGTGATTCTACTAGGAGTCTTTGAGGAGTAATTTTCTTCTTCAGGGTTTACTTCTTGGACTCCTCCCAGGCCATAGTATTTCTTCATTGCATTTGCCCCTTTCTTCTCCTTTTTCCTATCTTCAGTCCCATTTTCTGGATTGGAGTTTTGTGACTGTGTCAGACTCTGCTTCCTACCTCCATACTTTTGTATTACATGGGCAGGATCTTGTGGCCCTCAATACAATGCCCCAGACTAAGTCCTACCTACTGCAGGTATTCCTAGATTTTGAATCCATTTCCTGGTAGTTGGGTGTAGGTTTTAGCTTTGGCTCCTTCTCTGTAGCCTTCCCTGTCCTTTTACAGGCAGGTGGAACGTTAGCTAGAACACTGGGCTAGGACTCAGTTCCAATCTAGCCTCAGATACTTCCTTCCTATATGACCCTGAGAAAATACTTTAACCTCTCTCAGCCTCCGTTTCCGCAACCTTAAAATGGGATCCCCCACCTCACAGTTTTGTTGTGAGGACCAAATGAGATATGTAGAAAGTGTTTAGCCTGGCACATAGTATATGCTTAACAAATGCTCATTTCCTTCCTTCTCTTTGCACCATCTTGAGCCCGGGGTTCCTGCCTCCCCTTGCTCTGAGCCTACCAAGCCCTACCACATGTTCTTGTGTTGGGCTTAAGCCTTCTGACAGTCATTTGATGCTGCCGTAGCCCTTTGTCCTGCTGTGGTTCAGGTCAGGAGCCCCCTGGCTGCAGCACTGTGATGTTCAGGTAGTGGGCTAGCCCAGTACCTTGCTTGGGCATTGTGATACCTAGGCAGTGAGCTAGCACTGTCTCCTGCTCTGGTCTCCTCTGATTTAATCTCCTCTCATAGGAATAGATATCTTTTATTTTCTTTATCATTCTTCCTTCAGACCCACTTTGAGAGCTTTACTGGCATGTTGGCCGGAGGGGATCTGGGTTCCCCTAGCTCTTATCTTGCTGCTTTCCCCCCATGATTCCCCACCAATGATGTGGCAGAATACTTTTTTCTGTGTGAAGGGACCATCTGTACAGTGTTTGCAGGCAGGACAAAATGACTTCTTTTCTCTCAAGGTAACCTTGTAAAGGTTGGCTTTTCCAGTTGGCTTGAACAATTCCTTTTTCTCCATGCTTAGCCCCGAATTCAAAACTACAGAGAAAAACCGAAACCCAGGGTGAGGTCTGGCCGATGTCTCCTAAAATGGAAGCTAGTTCTAAAATGGAGTCGCCCACGTCAGCGGAAGCTATGAACTTCCTCTTCTCCCCCCACCCCAGTTTCAACATGACAGACAGTCCTAGCAGATGCTCCTCTCTCCCAGCTCTGCCTGCTTCTCTGCAGTACGTCTCCCTCCTCTCCCCAAAAAGAAAAGCACAGTTTATTGATTGTTGACTGAAAGACTGTGTCCTTCAGCTTTGTTAGTATGGCACTAACATTGTCCACGTTTTTCTAAGCCAGACAATGCTTCCGGATGGCTGCAGATAAGGAGGACATAGTTTATTATTGGGTTGGTTTTCGTCCTCCTAAGCTCCTCGCTATAAATTTAATTGAGTGGGAATGTAAAGATTAGCTTTTTGTTAGCCTCTATCTGAGTGTCAGCGAGAGTGTCTGATAACCGGATGGGGCTGGTTTGGAAAATGGTCTGGGCCTTCCATAGAGATCCTGCAGCCACATAACCTCATTGGGACAGAAAGCAGAACACTTATTTGCACGTTGCTCCCCTTCATTCCAGGCCCTTACATCTTAGGAAAGTCAAGTTTCCCAGGGGAGAAAACCTGGGTGCCAAAGAGAATGTCAGCAATAATTAAAGTCTGAAAAGAATTTTACTTGTCTTCTCATTTGAATCTCCATATGACTCTTGATAAGAGAACTGAGTCTCTAAGAGCTCTGAATTGTCCAAAGTCATTTTGCAAGTGACTGGATAGACTGCAGATCCTCAACAGCCATTCAGTTTTTCCTAAGTGTCCCAGGAGCTGTACCCATTTCTTGAATTCCCCTCCATTTCAGCAGGAAAATACATCTTTTCCCAAAGCAATGGTAGAGTTGATCTGATCATATTTCCGGAACATGGGGGTATTGTTATATGGCCTGGCAGATAACAGCTTCTGGCGGGGGGGGGGGGGGGGGGGGGGGAGCTTGGCATAGAGACTGAAAACTTCTGGGGGCTTTTGAGCCTAAGAAGGAATATCCTCCCAAAGATAAGGAAATGCCATGTGGTCCCATGGAGTGAGCCAGAGGGCAGAGAGACACCGGCTCTCCAGCCTCAAGCTGCTCCATTATTTTCCTGCAGAAATGGAGGGGAACTCAAAACCAAATGCAATCAGGGGAAAATAGTACATATAGAAGAAGAGTGGCTAGAGTTTTCGTACTTTGACTTCACTTTTAAGAGAAGACAAAGGGGGTATGAATAATGCCACATGACTAAAGGTAGCTGGGGCTTGGTATGGCAGGTCTGTTCCCTAGGTTACCAGTCAGAAGGCCAGCTTCCAGTGGGGTTTTTAAAGTACTGGGTCGGAGAAGAGAAAGCTGGACCTTGGGCGGATGGCATTCTGAAGATGGCGGGATTGAAAAAGGAAAATAGGGGCAAAAAGAAAAAATAAAAGCAGGAACTCATGGAGAGAGCACTGGGCTTGGAATTGATGTGGTTGCATAGGGAGGTTTGGAAGAGCAAAGATGAGGCACCAAGATTGTGAGGTATTCTCCGTGCCAAAAGGTACCTTTATTAACAATTAAAGGCCACAGACAAAATCCAAATATGATTTTGTGCCATACTTTGGGCAAGACTGAAGAAAGGGGGAGAAACCAGGAAAGAGTTTGGGGAGATAAGAGTTGAAAGAATTCAGGGGGAGGTGGAGAGATACTGAAAGGATAAAACTGAAGAGAAGTTGGAGGAAACGCTTGAATGATAAGTGTTTTTTTATTGGTGGGGGAGGGAGTCACTAGGGGTAAAGTGTAAGGAATTGGGACTTCCTGACTCTGACTCACTGCTCAACCAATTGTAAGGAAGCCTTTGGTATTCACAAAGTAATTAGGTCCTAGTTAGCATAAGACAAAGTCGGGGGAGAGTTGGAAGAATACTTGAAGGACAAAGTCAGGGGAGAGCTGGAGAAAAAAACTGGGAGATTTGGGGAGATGGCCTCTGAGTGGATTAAGGAATTTTGGTCTGAGTCCCCATAAGAATCATCAAGATTCATCTTCATGAGTTCAGATCTACCCTTAGACATTTACTACCTGGGTGACTCTGGGCAAGTCATTTAACCCTGTTTATCTCAGTTCCTCATCTGTAAAATGGGTTGGGGAAGAAAATGGCAAAGCACTTCAGTATCTTGGCCAAGAAAACCCCAACAGCAGCAGCTTGCCTCAAAGTAACATTTTCTTTGAAAATACTTTTTAAATTTAATTAAATTTAATTTTTTTAATTCACATCTTTCATTATTATATCACTTACATTTCATCTACTCCATCCAGACAGTCATCCTACTAACAAGAAAAAAAAAGAAGGGGAAAAGTCACAGCCCAGGTTACTAACCCACATGTCCCTCAAACTCAGCAATGTTCCTTCAGGCTTCCACATCATCGTCCTCCACCCCTGGAGGGAAGAGAGGGGCCTTCTCCCATCTCTTCTTTGGAGCCAGGATGACTTTATAATGGCATAGTGTTCACTGTCACTTTTTTGTTGTTGTTCTTTGCATTCGGATTATTGCAGTCATTGTGGATTTTGTTTTCCTGCTTCTACTTACTTCCCGCTGCAGCAGTTCATTCCATCTCCCTCTGCTTCCTGACGCTCCCCTTTTTCATCATTTCTGGCAGCATAATAGCATTGAAGGCAGCGTTTTCAGTGCTTCACACAACACATTATAGCAATGTTTACCCAAAGGCATAAGCTAAAGGCTTTTGACTTTTGGGTGCATGATAAATTAGGTCAGATCTCTCCCCAACAGGATGTTTGCAAATCATGAAATGTGCGTGGAGATCCTTTTCCCCAACAGTCAGTTAGTACTATTATCATGCTTTCCCTCATGTAGTTTGAACATTTAATCATTACATCATGGTCCATTTGAAGGGACGTGGTGGCATTTTCCCTTCACTACTGGCCTGTGGATCCCCTTTGCTTGTTTGTTTTTAAGATCAGTTGGAGGAAGAGGCACAGGTAGGGTGATCTGTTGTGTGTCCTTGCTGTGACATCAAAGGAATTTATTTTTTCCCCTTTGGTTCTGTGAGAAATGAAAATAAAATTGAAAAATCCCAGCTATCTCAGCTCCAAGTCTGGACTAGCTCCTAAGGGATAAACAGATCAATCACCTCAGCTGTAGCACTTTCAGATATAATCCTCTTCCATTTAAATAGTTATCAGTGTTCTTTGAAATTCTGATTAGCCAGATGGGTAGTCTGCCAGATTAGTGGCCCTGACACTCTCCCCCTTTACCCCTGCTGGATCTGCCCAGGGAAAAATGGTATTGCTAAGTATACAATTCTTCAGACTCTAACTCTGGCTTTCTCAGTTTGGGGTTTTATGATGACTGTGACAATGGCTAATTCCCTACTTTAAGCAAGGTCCATGACAATTGTTCAGGAGTGCCAGTAGAGACATGGGTGCCTTCCAGAAGCAGAAGGCTCTTGATTCCAGAGCCCTGGCCCAGCTGATGCTGCTGTCCACTGTGGCCCTGGGAGTACCCTCTTGCCTCTAGCTGACATGAGTTAGGAACTAGAATTCCAGGGATATCATGTAAAACCCCTCTCTCCATTTGTTGGAGCTATGTACTCACCTCACAGTTACACAGAGGATTTCTCAGCTGATGCTTTGCGGTCATTTGTTACTGATTCAAAAAACTTTCACTCCCAAACATCCTTATTTTGTTGAGACTCCGCCCATTTGCCCTCCTTGGCCAATTTTTTTAAAAAATGAGTTCAAGTCATCTTCTATCCAGTGAGAGAGAGCTAGATTTGGACTCAAAGAATTTAGAGTTAAATTCTGGCTCTGGGGCTCCCTAGCTTTAGGCCCTGGGACTAGTCATTTTATCTCTCTAGGCCTCAGGTTCCACATCTGTAAAATGAGGAGATATTTTTAGTTCTCTTCCACTATGAAACTGTCCTCTCTATTATAGTCATACCTCTCCTCCTTCTCAGGCAAGCATGAGAGTGAAAGCTCATAGGCTCTTCCCCCTCTGCTCTTGCTCTCTTCCTTTCTGTTGGACCAAGCAGCCCACTTCCCCAGCTCTTCCATGTTATTCAGAGGAACACCTGGCAAGGCAGGTATGGATTGGTTTCTTTTCTCAGGGATAATTGCAGGCTGAATTTTTTAAGGATTATTGTAAAGGATTATATAGAAGTCATTTTTTTAATAGATTTGTATGTATTGAGCTAGGATTTCCCTTGACAATGCATGCATGATTGGTCTCAACTTACACTGAGCTGCTATGTTCATTATTGAGCTAAGAATTTCCCCTAGAGTCCAATAGTCCATGTACCTGGTAGTTCCAATTAAGTATATCCCTTTCTCTCTCACTCACTGTCTCAAAATTGCCTCTTTCTTTTGTGAAGTTCTGTTCCCTAGGCGCTTAGTTGGCCGGTGCTTCTGGGATCCTTAGAACATTGCCCAGCACAGACTCAGGAAGAAGTGGCAGAGGGTGCAGACAGAGAGTTAATTAAATAACCCCCCCTCTTCCTGCCTGAGTAGCAAGTTTGTAAAAACCTACAAACTTAAAAACTGACTGCTGTTTCTTCCTCCAGCCCGCTCTCTCCCTTCCCTATATCCCCCTATAAGCTAAGACTTCAGAGAGACAAGCCATTCAGCCTAGGAAATTGAGATATTTCCACAATAGAATTTGAGTTGGGAAACACTGATTGGATACAACAGCCCAACAGGTCATCCCGACCATTATTTCCCAAGCTGCTGCATATATGCTTTCACCATTACTGAGAAAAGCATTGCCACACAATGAAAATGGAGACTTTCACAAAGTGAACAAACCTGAGAGAATGGAGCTGGGAAATGCAGCAAACCCTAATTATAAAATCGAAGAAACAATTAAATACATGTATTTCACTGAAGGATCATTCTGGATTCATGGCAACCCAATTGATTCCCCTTTCCCTAACAATGATATGCTTTATTTGGTCTCTTAAGTCATTTGGAGTTCCTTTCAATCTAACCAGTAATCTATTTCCCAGAAGCCATATAAACATCCAATTCGGCCACATTATTAGGTCAATTTCTATTGAAATTTGATCCTGCTCTCCTCAGATAATTCTCTTAAAGGGTTTATGATTATGGGAATTTTCTAAAGGGTGAGGTAGTATAGGGCCTCCCTCGGGAGGAAGGTGGGCATTGGATTTGGACTGAGAGCGAGTAGCTGAGATAGGGCTCTCTGGGTCTTAGTTTCTTCATCTGCACATCAAGAAGTTTGGATTCCTAAGAGAACCAGGGTCCCTTCAAGCTTTAAATCTATGGTCTTATCATTTGAAAAACCGACCTTGCAAGTATAATCGGTAGCTTTAGAAGTTCTGTGTTTAAAACATCTCTTTAGGCCTATAAAGGAAACAACTCATATAGAAGAAAGAAAAGAAGACCTTGGGTTTTGCTCACATAGATCATAGAACTTTGGGATCATCGAACACAAACCCCCTCATTTTACAAATGAAGAAACTGAGGTTCCCAAATGGGAGATAATAGGCATGTCACATTGCTAGTTAGTGATAAAGCTGGGTTCATAACTCCTCACTCTCCCCAGCATGTCTATCCCAACTTTACTCAATGAAATTCATCTTTCATCAGTATTTGTCATCTCCTGGGTCCAGGGCCCTTAGCTTGGCCTAGTCCCATGATGTGTTTGCTTCAGGCCTCCTGGCTTCCATCTGGTTGTCTGTACATTGCTAGGATAGGTGATAGAAAGTTGCAGTTATGCTCCAACCTGTGGCTGCGTCTAATGCAGGAGGTCTAGCAACTGTGTGCTACAATTTCCCCCACAAAGAATAGTCTGTATTATTTGCTTTCCCTTCTCCCGTGATGACATGGCATACTAACCGCTTCATTTCTTCCTATTAGGGAAGGAGGGGACAGGACAGGAGTAGGAACTAGACCCATGATTTCATTGGTATAGGGGAATCTCAATGAGAAAACTCTCTCTTCCACTGCAGATGGGCACTCATTCTATAATTTAGATATTATAACATATAATTATAATATTTAGATTTATATTAGATATAATATTATAGTATAATATTATATATTATTATAATATAATATTAATTTAAATATTATGATGTATAATTATAACATAATATAGTCTTAGGGAACTTCTGTTTACAGGTAGGAAGGAAATAGTCATTCATTAAGTACCTGTTATATACCAAGAACTGTGATAAGAGCTTTACATTTCTCTAATTTGAGCCTCACAACAGTTCTGAGATGTAGGTTCTAATACTACCCCCATCTTAGAGGTGAGGAAAGTGAGACAAAAAGATGGTCCTTGTCCTTGTCCAGAACCACACAGCTCGTTAGGGTCTGAGAGCAGATTGGAAGTTAGGTCTTCCTGACTGCAGACCAAGCATTCTGGCTACCATGCCACCTACCTACCTAAATTGACTTTATTTGGTCACAAAATCAATACATATTATTCAATCAACAAGAGTGTTTTAAGTACCTCCTATGTGCCAGGTACTTAGGATCAGAGACAGGCTTTGAACTCAGGTTCTTCTAGTCCCAAGATCAGTTTTATCTACCATACTATCCTTCCTCTGTACATAGGAAAAGCACTGATAAATGAAGTTGGGATCATTCTCAATATTAATCTCCTCGATGACAGAAGAAAAGATAGGTTTGTTCCTCTGCCCAGGCTGTCTTCCATGCCTGGACTTTGCTTCCTCTTCAACCCCACCTGCTTCAATCTTTAGCTTCCATCAAGTCTCAGTTCAGGTATCACCTCATTCTGGAAACCTTTCTTGATTTCCCTATTATTAATGTTCACTACACCCTATTCTCAAATTATCTGTTATTTACTTATCCACTGCCTTGTTATATTCCCTTCACTTCTTCCCCCAGGAGGAAAGTTAAGTTCCTTTGAGACAGGGACTGTTTTTCCAGCTTATTCCCTCATATTGGACTAGTCACTGCTTCACTTCTAACACTATGGCTTGTGAGCCCCCACCAGTGGGCTTCCATTAATAGTCAGAAAATAAGTTCATTTAGCTTTTAGCAAAGACATTCAAATGAAACAGCAAAAACAGTAGTTTTTGCTCATAAACAAGGAGCACATACTCCCACAAATATATGCCATATCCATGAGGAGAGTGGGCAAAAATTTAAAATAAAATGTTAATGGGGCTCATCAGAATGCAACTCAAACTCTAGAAGTATACAGCTTCTATAACTCTTCACAGAGTCCTCCCAAAGTTCAGGGCACAATGTCCCTGTCACATAGGTCAAAATACTGAATTCCCTGGACTAGTGTCTAAGTGGGCAAATATGGTCTTTACCACCTCTAGCTTCAAGTTCAGCTATAATCCTTAGTTGGAGTACAACTGTGCTCTTATATAAAGAACAGAGTCCATCAACTAGTAATTCACATAAGCCTTTCCATGTCTGATCCTTTATGGCCTGGGGCTTCCTATTTCCATGTAGGAGGTAGAAGACCCAAGTCCTCTTCTTTTCTTTCAATTCTTCCCAGTTCAAGGTTAGCTACCCTTTGAGACTTTATCTTAACTTCTGGTAACAATTCAATACATTTCTCAAGTTACCATTTTTGCATGCTAAACTGTAACCAGGAAATATCCATCAATCACCAAACAGGTCTGGGGCTTGAAATTCTTCAGTTACTTTTTTGATTCTATACTTTTCCTGATGATTGCATAGACTCTATGCAAATGAATGTTTGGGGAAATGATTCAGTTCCAGTATATGATTGGGAATAGGAGGAGGGAAGTAGTTCACATTTTATTTTTTTTTATTATAATAACTTTTTATTGACAGAACCCATGCCAGGGTAATTTTTTACAACATTATCCCTTGCACTCACTTCTGTTCTGATTTTTCCCCTCTCTCTCTCCACCCCCTCTCCTAGATGGCAAGCAGTCCTATATGTGTTAAATATGTTATAGTATATCTCAGATACAATATATGTGTGCAGAACCAAACAGTTCTCTTGTTGCACAGGGAGAATTGGATTCAAAAGGTAAAAATAACCTGGAAAGAAAAACAAAATGCAAACAGTTTACATTCATTTCCCAGTGTTCCTTCTTTGGGTGTAGCTGCTTCTGTCCATCATCAATCAATTGAAACTGAATTAGGTCTCTTTGTCAAAGAAATCCACTTCCATCAGAATACATCTTCATACAGTATCGTTGTTGAAGTATATAATGATCTCCTGGTTCTGCTCATTTCACTTGGCATCAATTTGTGTAAGACTCTCCAAGCCTCTCTGTATTCATCCTGCTGGTCATTTCTTAAGAACAATAATATTCCATAACATTCATATACCCAGTTTACCCAACCATTCTCCAATTGATGGACATCCATTCATTTTCCAGTTTCTGGCCACTACAAACAGGGCCGCCACAAACATTTTGGCACATATAGGTCCCTTTCCCTTCTTTAGTATCTCTTTGGGGTATAAGCCCAGTAGTAGCACTACTGGGTCAAAGGATATGCACAGTTTGATAAGTAGTTCACATTTTAGCTGGACTTTTTTTTATCTACAAATAAGCTATTGAAAGTCTCCGGTCCCTAATCTTGTGTAGAACAATTCAATAAATCATACCTGAAAGAACCTAACCTTATATCTCTATGTCTCTCTGCTTGCCCTTCAGGATCTACAGATTTCCTTATTCTTCTTTTCCAAAGAAAAAGAAGAACAAGATAAGGCTATCTTATGAGGCTTTATAAATCCTGAGGGAAAAAGAAAAGCAAAAGGTGAAAAAGAAGGATATAATCATGCCCAACTGAATGCAGAATTCCAGAGAATAATAAGGATAATTAAGAAGATTTTCATCAAGTGATTGATGCAAAAACAGAAGAAAGCAAGAGTGGGAAAGACAAGACATCTCTTTTAGACAATTAGAGATATCCAGGGAATGTTTCATGTAAAAATAGGCATGATGTAAGACCAGAATGGTAAGAATTTCAAAGAAGCAGAAGAGATTAAGAAGAGGTGGTAAGAATACACAAAAGGATTATGCAAGAAAGATTTGAACAGCACTAATAACTATGATGGGGTGGTTACTACTCTAGAATCAGAAATTTGGAGAATGAAGTCAAGTCTTAGGAAGCATTGCTGGCAATAAGGGTAATGGAAGTGATGGAATTCCAGCTGAGCTATTTAAAATCCTAAAAAATGATGCTGTTAAAGTGTGACCCTCAATATGCTAGCAAATTTGGAAAACCCGGCAGTGCCTACCAGATTGGAAAAGATCATTTTAAGTCCCAGTCCTAAAGAAGGAATGTTAAAATTACCAAACATTTCACATGTCACTAAGGTTATGCTTCAGATTCTACAAGCTAGGCTCCAGCAATATATAAATGAAGAATTACCAGGAGAGAAAGCTGATTTTTCAAAGTGGCAGAGGAACTAGAGACCAAATTGCCAATATTTGCTGGATTATGGAGAAAGCAAGGGAATTCCAGAAGAACATCTTCTGCTTCATTGACTATGTGTGTCACAACAGAATGTGGCAAATCCTCAAAGTGTACCAGACCATCTTACTTGTCTCCTGAGGAACCTCACATACTGCAGACCAAGAAGTAACTACTAGAACCCAACATGGAGCAATTGATTTAAGATTGATAAAGGAGTATTACAAGACTGTATATTGTCACTATTTAACTCATATGCAGAGTACATCATGCAAAATTCCAGACAGGAAGAATCAAAAGCTGAATTGAGGTTGCCAGGAAAAATATCAACAGTCTCAAATATGCAGATGATGCCATTGTAATGGCAAAAAATGAAGAGGAATTAAGAATCCTCTGGATGAGGGTAAAAAGGAGAGTAAAAAGCTGCCTTGAAGCTAAGTATCAAAAAAGAACTAAGGTCTTGACAACTGGTCCTATTTCTCAAAGATCACTGCAGATGGTGACAGCAGCCATGAAATTTAAAAAAAAAAAAACGCTTGCTCCTCAGAAGAAAAGCTCTGACTAATCTGGCCAGCAGACTAAAAAGCAGAGACATCACCTTGACAGCAAAGGTCTGTATAATAACCTCTAGCTTTGCCCAGTAGCAATGTATGGCTGTGAGAGTTGGATTATGAGGAAAGCTGAGTGTCAGAGAATCAATGCTTTTGAATTTGTGGTGCTGGAAAAGACTTTTGAGAGTCCCTTGGACAGCAAAGAGATCAAATAAGTCAATACTTAAAGAAATAATACAGGCTAATTAAAGACATTAATTCATTAGAAGGTCAAATAGTGATGCTGAGGCTTAAATGCTCTGGCCCCATAATGAGAAGCCAACTCATTGGAAAAGACCTCAATGTTAGGAGAGATTAAAGGCAAAAAAAACAAGGATGCCAGAGAGTGAGATGAATAGATATTGTCATGGCAACAGTGAGTGTGAACTTGGGCAGACTTTGAGAAATTGTGCAGCATAGAAAGGCCTGGTCTGTTATATTCCATGAGTTCTTGAAAAAATAGACATGATTGAATAACTCAACAATAGAGACATCTTCCATCTTGACCTTTGGAACCCTGGTACTGATTTTGTCTCAGCAGACAGACAAACCCAGGTTAAAAGTAACTGACAGCCTTCAAACCCATCAATGAGTGAGGGAGATGTCTACTTCAAGCATGTGAAGAATTCCCCTGCAGCATTGGATCCAGGAGAACAATTTGTGCCAGTAGCCCTGAAGGCACTGAATCAGGTGCTATGGAGTGCTGTGCTTGGTCAATCATCAAAGACACAAAGGTCATCCACTGCAAACTGCCATCACCACTCATCTGGACTTTTGTTTTGTCACTGGACTTCAGTGACTCTAAGAGAATGAGGCTAATGAGTCTATGCAACTTTGCCTCATTTAAATCCAACTTATCCACAAGTCGAGGCATTGCCCCATAATGTCATTGGTCCTCTTCAAAAATGTAGGAGCAACAAAAGTCTACAAAGGCCACACTCTTCCATTTTCACCTTTGGAGCCCTAGCACCTAACCAGGTACCTTGTTCATAGTAAATACTTGTTGATTTGAAATGTATTAGAATTAATGAAACCATTGGGATTCTGATGAGTTAGCCTTGGAGAAGGTGATGACTTTAATCAACCCTTTGAAAAAAAGTGTTCCCAGAGAGTGAATTGAGTTGTTCCTGTATTTAGCAAGCCAGAAAGAAGGGGGTGGAATCTTTGTTCCTTTTTGAAAAATATGGGCAACGAAAGAAAGAAGTTGGGTTTTTATTGGTTTTAATTTTGAGCTTTTCCCCTGAATAGAAAGTGCTAGTATGAGGGTTAGGGAATTCCACAATTGGAAGCAATTGGTAGCATGGGCCATTGGAATATTTAATTATCTGGGCATTGCTATGCTTCTGGGAAGGATTTAAATAAAGAAAAAGAATACACAGTAAGGCTGACCTTTTCACGAAATGAAAGCGTGGCAATCGACAAGCATTCATATTGAAAACAACATGCTCATTGAGTAACCACTCAAGAGTAGCATGGGAATTATTATGAATAAGTATTTTAGGTTGCTGAAGAGCCTTTTGGCCAATTTTCTCTGAATATGAACAAGCAGGCTTGGTTGTATTACTGAATGAAGTTTTTAAAAAATGGACTAAATCAAGAAGTTCAGGTAACTCAGGGTTGGGCCTCAAACAAGTAACTGTCTTGTGTCCTTTTATGGACCTACGAGGAAGTCTGTTGTGTCTTGTATAATTGATTGATCCAAAGCTATTCTAGTTGAAGGGATATAAAGAATACGTTCCCACGTTTGCTTGTGTTGTCTGTGTCTCTCCAACCTCTCCCAGTTATCAAGGAGTACAAAAATGGCCTTGACCAGAAAAACTTCCTCCCAAATCCCATGTGGCTTGGAATCTTAGTAGTGAAGTGAATGTACTTATGATAGAATGCTATACCTCCCCCATACATACATATGGTCTCCCAGATTAGCTACCACAGATTGAGTACTCTGAGGGGAAGCATGCACTTAAAATCATGGCTCAGGAGTCCCCACCAATTTTATTTTACTTTCCTAGACAGCCAGAGGGCGTAATTTATTGAAAATAAAAACATGGAATGAAACAGCATTAGAAGAACAGCAATAACAAAACATTTCCCCCATAAGCCTGGGGCATACATTCTTACAAATACACATATCCTTGGTGTAGGAAGGGGATGGAGGAAGTGGGGAGGGGGGGAGAGAGAGAGAGACAGAGACAGAGACAGAGAAAGAGAGAATGAATTTGAATATGCCTCAGGGGCAAATATGTAAGGAGTACATGTTGCCAAAGTGCTAACATGGAAGGGAATACATATAAAGGATAGATGTCAGTGGGACACACATCTAGAGAGAAAAACTCAGGTGGAGAACATGGAAAAAAGGCAGGAAGGCAGGCAGGAAGGAAGGAAGGAAAGAGGGAGGGAGGGAGGAAGGAAGGAAGAAGAGAGTGAGGAAGGGAGGAAAGGAAGAAAGGAAGGGAGGGAGGGAGGGAGGAAGAGCAGGAAGAGGAGGAAGAGCAGGAAGAGAAGTAGTGAGCACTTATGTGCTTACTGTGTGCCAGATAGAGTGTGATGAACTTACCAAGTGAGCAAGTAAAGACCAAAAAGAGAAGAGCCTTGTGGGATATCCACTTAGGGAGTGTCATCTGGATGATGATTCATTAAAGGAGATCAAGGTTCACTTGTTCTATGAAGCAAAGGTGAGGAAAGGATACTTTATACTCACAGGGGCAGCCTGTACAGAAACTAGAAGGTAGAAAATGAAATGCTGAGTTTGGGAAACAGCCAATAGTCTAGTCTGACTGATTTTAGAATGTGTATACATAAAATGTAGAGTGCTGTGAATTAAGGCTTGGAAAGAAGACTGGGATTGGATTGGGGAGCCCCTTAAATGCTAGGCATTGGTGGAGTTCAGAAGTGATCCCAGAGGCAATAAAGAATCACTGAAAACCTCTTGAGTGGGAGAGTAACATGGCCAGATCTTTACCTTAAGATCTCTTGGGAGAAGGGAAAGACTAGAAGCCAGAGAATCTATTCAATTCTGGGAATTTTTTGTGTTCTCTGTTTTGTGTTGTGGGAACACAAAGACTGTGTGGGACAGTAGCGACCACCCTCAAAAACAATCAGAGACTCTCAAGGTAAGAAAGAGCACTTCTATACCTAATCAACCCCCACATGACACTGATCCCTTAAATCCACAATCTTGCAGAAGGACCTAGTTAGGTAACATATGGTATAGCTATTACTGGGCACAACCTCACATGGCAGTGAATAGAGATAGAAAGAATGTGAGAGGAAGAACTCTGAGGGAGAAATTGTGAATCATAGAGCACCTACTATGTGCCAGACACTGTGCTAAGTGCTGGATTAAATGAGATAATGATTGAAAACTGATTGAAAATAGATAAACACTATATGAAAATAGATTAACACTATATAAATGTTAGCTATCAGCAGCAGCAGCATTACAGTCCTTCCCGCTTAGGTCCAGGGATAGAGAAGGGAGGAAAAGGTTCTGGGACAGGGCCCTCAGTATCACTGGCAACCTCCAGGTCCCCAAGCACTCAGTGTTTTCAGAGGGCTAGGATGCTGCTATTTTCTTTTAGTGATGGCAGGTCTACCTCTGCTTATGGCAACTTATGGCCACCTCCCTGAAAGCCCTACTAGGATACTTCTTGATTATGGGGAGATGCAGAGGGTAGTTTGAGCAGTACAGTATCAAGTAGCCATTGCCACTCAATTAGTCTTTTAGCTTATAGGCTAGGAACCCCTAAAAATTTTCTCTTTGAGGGCTTGGGGTGAAGACCAGAGTTCACATCCATGCTGGAATCAGTTCAAACTAGCTTAGGAGACAGTGGCAAATTTTTTAGTGAAAACATATAAACCTCTGAAAAAGCAAAAGTTACTTACACACCAGAAGTTGATTGGTTTGTTGAATTTCTAACTTAAGAATGTGATTGAGAAAATGTTAATAAGTAGATTAAACTTGAAAATGTGTCTTGAGTAGCATTTTTTGGAGAGCTAGTTAAACATTCACCAAAAATTGCTGCATGAACTAATGAGGGAGAAGGATAGTGTGGATACTCTGGACTGCATAAGTATTCTTCAGTCTCACTTAAGATGTACCAGTGAGGTCTGGGCCCTGTTTTCCCGGTGGGCCACATTGCTTGGCAATTGACTGGTTAATGAAGCTAAGACCTTGGGTTTGGGGAACATGGATGTCTGGGAAAATGGTGAACTTCTCGCTGGAAATAGGGAGAATTCTGGAAAAAAAACTTGGGTCCTTTTAGACCTTTTTTCAACAACCAAGTTGCTAATAACAGGCATGATTACAAGAAACTGCAGTGTGGGCTCCAGGGTTGCCACCCTGCTGCTGCTCAGTCAAGCCTCGGTCTCAAGGACATGGCAGAGCTGGTTCTATGTAGACAAAAAAGGTACAGGGGTAAAAAGAGAGAGAGAGAAATTTAAAGTTTAGCCCACTTGTGGAGTTTCCGAAGTTCTGTATGACCCCAATTTAGCATTCTGACTGCAAGAGAATGCAAAGGGAGCTGGAGAGAAGCTGCCTTTTATTATCTGCCTGCCCAGAGCAATGGATGAGCTGTCCTTGGTATTTCCAAGGTCCAGCAATTTAGCTATATTAGGCTGGCTGTGAATCACAGGCTCATAAGATCACGAATTTAGACCCAGAGGAAACCTGAGGTCATGTAGTCCAATTCCCTTATCTCATCAGAGATGGATGGATCAAAATGGCCTCAATAAAGGTTTGGGAGGCAGTCTTTAGGTTGTGGATATAAACTTCTAGGTCAGTCGATACTGTCTGAAACCAATCTCCCACTGCCTCGCCCACTCACACTTTAGATTGGGTTTTAACAACAAGAATTGAAAATGAATGATGGCCTTGGGGGGAGGGATGGTATTTTTTATTCAGGTTTTTCACAAAGACAGACTCTAAAGAAGGGGAGCTCCATGTGGGCTCTTACAGAGGAGGAGAAGAGACTTAGAGCCTAGTTTTGAAGAGAGTGGAGAAAGCGAATAGGAAAAAAGAAGGGAAGGGGAAGAAGGGAGCCACTCTTCATAACTTGTAGTTTTTTGATACTGTTGAGTCTCCCTAGATACTCTCTCTTTCTCCCACTTCTGTGACATGCTTATTCCTGCTTTTCTTCCTGCCTCTTAACCTGACCGCTCCTTTGATATCCCAGCATCCAATAATGGGTATTCCCCAAGGTTCTATCCATGGCTCTCTTCTCTCTTACCTCTCTACCCCTTCCTCTTGATGAGAAGGCCTTGAAGATTCTCTGAGAGAGATCTTGTTGGGGAATAGAGGTCTCTGTTGGTGAGCTCTAATCACTGGGTTCAGTGATGTACACATCTAGGTCTTATTTCTTTTCTGAACTCCAGGCCTGTCAGCATGTGCTTGCTGGACAGCTCCACCTGAATCTCCTGTAACTGTTACATATTCTCAAACCTTGGGTATCTGAAATCTAGCTCATTAACTTCCCCTTCTAGACTCCACCTCCACACTGCTTTATTACTGTCAAGGGCACCCACCTCATAACTACCCCTTGACTCTTTCCATTTCTCCTATAACTAATCAGTTGACAAGTCTTGTTTATTTGACCTGTGTAAATTCTGCTGTATCCATCCTCCTCCTCACTCTATACAAAGAGCCTTAATTTAAACGCTTATATACCTGAATTATTGCTTCTTTATTGGTCTTTTTCTGTCTTGTCTTCCTCCTTTTCCCAAGCCTTTCTCTGTTTGACCACCTGGATATTTTTCCTAAAGCACAAGTCTTCTCATGTCACTCCCTTGTTCAAAACTTCAGTAGTTCCCCATGGTCCTAGTATAGACTATAAACTCTTTCCCCTGGCATTTAAGCGTCCCTTCCCCACTTACTCCAGTTCCAACCTGGGTTTTTACACTGATTTCCCTCTTTACATGCTCTGGGTTTCAGACACAAATATCTGTCACCTTGACTCCACTTTGCATTTCCCTCCTCTGAAGCTTCATCTAGGCTGTTCCTGTGCCTGGAATGTACTCCTTTCTCAGTTCTACCTCTTGGAATCCTTAGGTTCCTTCATTCCTCTACTTCTGCAAGTGTTTTTCTTTTCTTTTCTCTACTCAACTGGTATTTACTTATCGATTTGCGTATCATCTTCCTTGTGTAGAATGTATGCTTCAGAGGGTAGGGGCTGTCTTATCTGTGCATAATCAGATGGAAGCACAGCGTGGAATGAATTTTTGTTAGATAAAATTGAATTGGGGAAATTATGGATGCCAAATGCTTCCGGTCCCTTTGAGACCCAAACTGAGAAGAGTCATCTGCTTAGAGTAGAAGGTCCCTAGTGGGGAAGCGGCAAAAAGAAGTGACAAAGGTCCGTTGGGAGCCTCAAACGACACACTGAGGAGTTTGACTTTGATGTTTAAGCAATAGGAAGTTATTAGAGGCTTCAGTCAAAGGAACCCAACAATGAAAGGGGTGATGACGATATTGGGGTGTCCCATTGTGATGTGTGGTAAGCAAAGGAAGAGGGGCTAGTTAAGTAAGGAGTCACAACCAGTACATTTTGAATTTCATTTCACTTTTGTTGTCTTCTGAGCAAATATTCTGCATCCTGTGATTCTGTCTGGGGTTTATTGAGCAAAGCATTCTGAGGGCTGTTGTTCAAATGGATTCCCTCAGGAGCCTAAATACATAGCTACGCAGCTGAGGGCTGTGCTTTACAGTTGCTTACTCTGCCCCCATAGAACTGTAACTCAGTCGGGAGAGCTGGGGCTTTGCTCCAAGGTCTCTATCACAGGTAGGATGTGCTTCTAGCAGCCTGGACACCAGCATTCCTTTGCCTCCTGGTCTTCTGTCCTGTGTCCCCACTGGGGCTGAAGGACAAGGCAGAATAAAGAGAAGATGAGAGATTGTAGCCTTCGGTAGGCAGAGGATGGAGGCAACTGCTCCTTCTTTTGGTTTTTCCGCCCCACAGTCAGACCATTGTCTTAGTTGGCTGCTGTCTCCTCCCGAAGCTACCCCATCCCCATTCTTTTTTATTTTATCTCAGGTGCAAAAATTCTAAGTTCTGAGCACCTCCCCCCAATTAGCAAAGCCCTCACAATGTCTCCAGGAGACCTGGGTAACTCATTCCCAATGAGATGAGAATTCTTAGCAAGTGGGCGTTCTGACCTCTACACCTTTCTCCTTTCACTCCCCCTTCCTTAGGCAGGAGACGGGCACTGTCAGACAGATAGTGCTCAATAGAAGGGCTACTTGTAAAGGGCCCCAGCACTTGGAATAGATTGAACCTGCCAAGAGAGAATGTGTTTTCTGAATGAGGTATTTTTTTTCTCTGCAGAAGAGTAGAGCCAGGCCCTGAAATGCCCCTCTGTAAAATATACCCAGATTGTCAGATATGGCTCCTAACCTTGGTGAAAGGGGTACAGAACGAGCAGAATTTTTAAAAAAGCAATTATGTTGGCATCTTAGAGGCCCTGGACATGGTAGTGAAATGCCTTTTCGGGGCTTCACTGCTCTAGCTCACTGGAATCTCAATCAGTACATTTTGAATTTCCCTTCACTTTTGTGGCCTTCACCCCTTTAAAGGGTCAGAGACCCAGAGCTAAAAGGGACCACAGAGGCCATCTAGTCCAACACCATTATTTTACAGAAGAGGAAATCATGGCCTGGACAGGAGAAGGGACTGACCCATGGTCAAATAGTGAGTAAAGGACAGAACTGTGCTTCTTTCTCAAGTCTTGTAGTCAAATTAAATGCTCTGCTCACTACCTTGGGCTTCCTCGTGGACCTGTGTGAGATGTGTTAGGGCAGTGCCCCGACTTCACCAGATGCTAACCTGTTATACCAGGGTAAAATCGTGAAACTGATCTGGGACCCTTCTACTTTCCTTTTCCCAACCTCATACATGGCACAGCAGATAGAGTGGAATCTGGAAGACTTGAGTTCAGATCCTACCTCAGACACTTAACTATGTGACTGGGAAAGTCATAACCTCATTCAGCCTTTCCTCATCTGTAAAATGGGAATAATAGCAACTTACCCTGTAGAATTACCACAAGACTAAATCAAACAGCATATGTAAACTATCTGGCAAATCTTAAAGCATTATATACATGCCAGTTAATAGGAGTTTATATTATAGCCTATTTTGCATACGTATAAATTTTGTCTCCTTAAAAAGATTATAAAGGAGTTTATCCTTTATATTTTCTTTATCGTTTCAAATGTTACACCAGGGTAAAATCGTGAAGCTGATGTGGCATCCTTCTACTTTTCAACAGAATAATCACCATGTGAATAGTCAGGAATAAAGTCCAAAGTATTTATTATCTCCTTCACAGCCTGTCTCCTTCGCCTGGGCCCGGGCTAGCTTCCTGGGGGCTCTTCAGATGGGCCTTGGTCTTAGTGGAGAAGTGAAGGAGACAGGACGGTTCCCATGAGGGTCTTTATCTTCGAGTCTGTCTTCCAGCTTCCAGCCTCCAGTCCTCTGTCTTCTTTGTCTATCTCTGAGTCTGTCTCCCCTCCCAGATCTCTTAGCTCTTATATACTCTATTATAAGTACATCATCATAGGTGTCAGTCTTGTAGAATAGGTATTAACTTGTAGAACTATACTAAGTACATGTTAACTAGAGAATTGTTATCTCAATTCCACTGTTAACACCTTCTTGTAAGATTACTTGTTTCAAGGACATTTGGCCCTCTAAAATGTTCATCCACTCCTCCCTTAGAATTCCTCAGAACTCCAGATTGGTGACTTGAAGAAAAAGAGCAATTCAGTGTGGTGCGATGCAACAGATGAGCTGGCTTCCAACACCACTGCTGGCACTTCTACGTATGGAAAATTGGCCCTTCCCTTCTCTGTGCCTCAGATTCCTCATTAGATGACCTTTGAGGTTCTTCTTTCCCCAACTAGAACATCTCGAGGATTTCTTTGAGCAAAGATAGGAAGATCCATCTGGATGTGGCAATAAAAATGGGGAGAAAGGCTTTAGAGACATTTTTTGGCAAACAAAGGTGACTTCTCCAGAAGGTTTGCCTCAGTTTGCCTGAGACTGAAGGGAAGGGACAGTGAAGTGGATGGGAGGGAATTGAGTGTGATATTTCTACTCCAATGGTCACTTCCCTAGGCTCTAGTAAAAATCAGCTCTTTCTTTATGGGATTTAAGATAATGTCCATTGAATAGATTAGACATTTGTATGCCATAAGTAATCTGCTGAACTCAGATAGTGGGCCACTTTGCTTTCCTATTTCTAGGTGCTTCAGATACAGCCATTTTCAAGACACAGTAATCCCACACTGCAGTCTCTTGCACTCATGTTTGCTACATGCAGCTTGCTTGCTGACAAAAGGACTAAGAGGTTCTAAGTTTTTCCAGAATTCTCCCTGTTTCTGGTGAGAAATTCACTATCCTCCCAGAAACCCATGTTCCCCAAATCCAAGGAAGGTCTTAGCTCTGACTTCTTCAATTCATTAGCCAGTCAGTTGCCAAGTAATGTGGCCCATGCGGGTAGTAAAGAATTGAGCTCTCAAACTGTCCTTCGTCACATATCCAGGTTCCAATCTTTAAGACACGATTTCTTTTTATAAACCAGCACCTTGGTATCTGTTCCTCCTATATATTACACAGTGTAGTTCATGTCTTCCTATAACTGTCCTGTCTTGCCATTCAAAAAAGGCAGTACACTCAGAAGCTGAGGAGCAATATGGAAAAGACCTTGGAAGTCATCTGCTACCACTCCCTCCTTGTGCAAAGGAGGAAATTGAGACACAGAGCAGAATGACTGATCCAAGGTTATACAGCTAATAAGTGCCAGAGCTGGGATTTGAAGCCATGTCTTCCAGCTAATTCCAACATTTTCCTTCTTTGTATAAGAACTATTGCTGAATGAAGAGGGATGAATGTAGAAAAGATTCATCCAACATTCCCCATACTCTCCTTTGACTTCTTGAGCTCGGCAGAATGGTAAGCCAGTGGGAATCTCTTCTCCTCATTGAAACCCAGCACACAGTGTTTCCTGTGCTCCTCATCCTTGACCCAGGTACTCCTGGTTGTTGTTGGCATGGTTATCAAGAGGCAAACTCTTTGGACTTCTTACTCCACCAAGAACTCCAGCTTCCTTTCTCCTGATGAAACCCAGGTCCCCTTCCTCTCATCCAAGACTCTTTCCCTATTGTATAACCTGCAAAGAGTCAGGTGGGCACCTGACTGGAAATTCTAATACTTCAGTGAAGTAACAGGGTCTCTGGATGATGAAGTAATTGAAGGAAATGTGTGTGTGTGTGTGTGTGTGTGTGTGTGTGTGTGAGAGAGAGAGAGAGAGAGAGAGAGAGAGAGAGAGACAAAGAGAGAGAGAGACAGACAGACAGACACAGACAGGAGTCTGTATTTCTTTCTCCATACCATAGTTCCAAGCATTTGTTCCCTACTCATAAGGAACCAATTTACCTCGGTTGTCCACTCACAGTTGGCCATTATTGTTTGGGATTCCCAAAATACACTTTGGTTCTTACCCCATGGCTAAGATTCAGGAGTATCACTCCTTTCACCCATCCTCCCAGCCCCAAATAAAGAAATGGGAAATAAGTGAGAGATGTTGGTTTCCCATTTATATTTAGGATCCTTAAGGCATAAAATAGAGAAGTATGCCTCGTGGGGTGAAAATCTCCTAGTCATTCATGTTGTTACTACCATGCTCCCCTTCTAGTAGCGAAAAATAGGGGCACCATCTAGTGGCTGATTGAATACTTCTTTTCATTGACTAGGCACCCAATTTGTACTTAGCTGGGACACTCTGCCCCTTCCTTCCTCCTAGCCCAACGGGAAGTTCTCTTTCACTCTTGAACCTAGGAGAGAATCCATTTGATGGACTACATTCCTTCCCATTCTAAGAGGTTCATTCTTTGTACTTTGCTGACTACTCCCTGGGAATCATGGCAGCCAGTGTGGTAGCTGGCATCCACTTGATTATTTTTGTGAGGGTGAGGTGCTGGGAATTATGGAAGAATCTACCTGACCTTTCCTTTCTCTTTCAGAGAATTCTTTAACTTACTCTTTAAGTTGGCACATTTCTTCAGCATGGTTGCATTCTTTTGCGTCCGAGCACCTATTTCTGTGAGACTATGAGTTTCTGGGGGTGAGTTGACAAGGATTAATAAAGCAAAAGGCAGAGAGCGAGCCTCACATGTGCTCCCCTGTTGTCCACACGGTGATAATATAAGAGCAAGAAGGATCCCAGTATGTCAGGTGGACTCCCTGTGGCCAACTTATGGGAGGATTGTAGACGAGTGGCACAGGATGGGCAGCCATGGATAAATTGTGACTTGTGTCATTGGAGATCATGTTTACTATGAGACCTTGGATCATAGGATCATAGACTTAGAGCTGAGAAAGAATCTTTAAGGCCTTTCAATGAATTTTCCATTTTACACATGAAAAATCTGGGGCACAAAGAGATTGTGATTTGTCAAAATTCACACGATAAATCTACAAAGAGGATTTGAATTCATGTTCATTTGAAAAATTTAAAAATTGAAAATCAGGTAATGGAGCAACCTTGACCACAAAAACTTGCCCTGTACTTAAAGGAAATCGGGCAATGGGATAAATGAGATTCCAACAAAGTAGTACTTTATTGAGAAAGAAACCCTAGACTAAGAGCCAAAAGAAATGCAGAGTTTCTCTAAGACCCAGAGACACCATGACTTCTAAAAAACATGGTTCATCTTCTTTTCCTTCATTATAGCTGTCATTTATTTTGGGTTGGGATGTTGGTGATGTGCTGTGGTCTTGTGGGCACCAGGGCTGGTTTGAGCCCTGGTCCACCTCTCAAACACATAAATATTAGCCATATAGTGGTACAACCAAAACAACTGCACCCCTCTTGGTCTTTATCCATACTGCAACTGTAAGAAACCAAGGCTGAGGTCTTTTCTGGGAGGCTGGCTCAAACTAGGTTTAGGATCATTTTAGATGTCTCACAGACATTTCAAATTCAGTGTGTCCAGAGCAGAAGTCTCCCCACAAACCTTCTAGTCTTCCAGGTTTGTAATCTCTGTCTTCTCCTTGACTCCTCCTTCTTCCCCACTACATAGATCCACATGTTCCAATTTGGCCATTTCTACCTCTACAATAAATGTGACGTCTCTTCCCACTCCCCTCCTCTTAAAGTTATACTTTGGGTTTTCCTTGCCCTTCTTCTCTCTATTCCATCTTCTCCAGAGCTCCAAGGACTTTCCCTAAATGCAGATCTGACTCGGATATGCCCTTATTCACAGCACCACAGTGGTGGTGACATATATATATGAATCCTTCCTAATCCCCTCTTTTCCTCAGACACTCTCCTACATTATCTCGTACCTAAGTATTTTGGATTGGGGTAGGCTGGAGTTAGTTTGAACCTGCTAGAGAGCTGATTGTGAAATTTTCAGTATGAACATTTGCACCTAGGAAGTCAGTAAACTCTCAAATCAGGGGCTTGATTTATTGTTTTGCCAATTGTCTAGATTTCAGAAAGTTTTGATGCAAATGTCAATAATGCAGATTAAACTTAAAAGTATGTCATCCATATATTTTTTCTTGAGAGATCTGGTTGTTAAACATTTACCAGCATACTTCCTATTTGTATTTATTCTCTTTATAAAGATTAGAATGGCTTGACATTGATCTGGGCATGGCAATTATGGAAGAGATTTAGTGTTCACTTTCAGGGCTCATTTGAACTTTTAGGAGACAGGGGTATCTTACCCAAAGGCATCATTTCAAAGGAGTTGAGCTCTCATGAACTCTCAAAGTGGCCTTCATCACATATCCAGTTTCTAGGCTTTAATGTAGGATTCCTTCTCATCAATCACATATAATAATTACAATACTAGGAACGCCTTTTGAAGCATGTCTTTAAATGATTAGATTCCTTTTTTAAGCTTTTTCTTCTTTTGCCATAAGTTTTCCCCCTGCCTAAAGGAATTCAACTCACCTCCATCTTCCTAAATGAGAAAAAAGTATTGCACTTATGTTATTTAACAGAGCAATTATGACCTAGGTGGAGCTAATAAGGCATTTGTAGGTCACTCATTATAGTGACCTTCAAAACCATATTTAAGATCTTGTTCTTGAATTTCACAGTAATGAAATGGTACTAAAAAAGGAATTCTTCTTAATGATGATCAAAATGGCAGATTTGCTCAGTGCAATGATTTCCAAATGAATCCACAAACCTTTATTAAAGTTCCATGTTCATAAGATTGAGTGGCAAGCTAGATGACTTACAGACTTTAATTAAATCCCAATCTTTTCTGTCTTGGGATGTCCACGCCAGAAGGAGGATATAACACATAGATGAAGAAGTGCACATTCCCCCTGGAGATTCTAGTTTATCAATCACATTTTTCACAAAAGGCCTGTAGGATAGGGAGTACAAATTTCCCAGGTTAGTGTATCCAAAGTGAGTGTGCACACCTGTGTGTGTGTGTGTGTGTGTGTGTGTGTGTGTGAGAGAGAGAGAGAGAGAGAGAGAGAGAGAAATACATATAGAGAAATGAGAGAAAGGGGAGTAAAATAGAGAGATGGAGACAGAGAGAGAAACACACAAAGACACGAACAAGATACAGAGAAAGTGACAGAGAGGGACACACAGAGAGACACAGAGAGGTAGAGACAAAGGGACAAAGATAGGCAGACAGAAATAGAGATCCTGAAAGGACAGAGATATAAGGGAGAGGAAAGGAGAGAGAGAGAGAGAGAGAGAGAGAGAGAGAGAGAGAGAGAGAGAGAGAATATGAATGAGAATATTTGCACAATCCAGTGGAAAACAGCTGCTGGATTTGGAATCTGAGGACCTGGGTTCCACCTGCCACTTACTACCTGCATGATCCTAGGCATGTCACCCAACCTCACCTGACTTTATTTTCCTCATCTGTAAAATGATGGGCTTGGTAGTCCTACTCTGAGGATCATTCTAGCTCAAAAGCTAGGATACTATGACTATAAATTTTTTTCTGGCACAAATCAACTGTCTTTTTTTTTTATTTTACAATATCTAGCAGAGATGGGCTGCATTATCCCTGGGAGAAAATTTCACTATAGCTATTGAAAATTGATTTGTTATATTCTTTTTTTTCTTAATGGGTTTTAAAATGTTCAGGAGGGAAAAAAGCAAAGACCCTTTAAGAAGAGACGGGGGCTGATGGGGGAAGCAGCTAGAAGATTGAGCTGCTAGTCTAGTTAATAGATAGCATTAAGCAATTATATGCAAAATAACTTTCATATTACCAAAGAATTTCAAAAGTAAGTGAAAAAACAGCTAATATCAGTTCCTATGGTAACAAAAATAAACTTGATCCTGATTAGGAAAAAAAAGAAAGACAAGATGGGCCCTAAACCACCCTGTTTCATCTATTGGTTTTTAGTGTTGTGTCCATGGAGAAAGAAATAGGAGTGACTGCAACCCAGGATACTACCCGGGTCCCCGTCTCTGCCAAGGAGAAATCAGCTTTTGTTATTGCTCCCCTGCAAAGGAGAAATTCATGCTAGGGATGAAGCCTAAGGCCCCTCAGAACAAATCAATGGCAGCCAACCCACAGGCTCCATCCTCAGCACGGATTTCTTCTTGGCAGGGGAGCAGTAACAAAGACTTATTTCTCCTTGCCAGAGATCCATACCTGGGTGGTATCCATGGTTACATGAAGATCATCCCATCACTCAAAAGCAGCCCTGGAAGGGACCTTAGTTAGAAACTGTGAAATCCTAGCCCCTCATGTTCCAAGTGGGAAAAAGAATAGCCTTAAGGCAGAAAGGGCTTGTCCCATGTCACAGAACAAGAGCTCAATTTGGGGTACCATGTGCTCTAACTCCAAATCCCATACTCTAGGGAGACCCTGACTGAGCTGGCCTATTTTGTTCTTTTTGGTGAAAAAAAAAGAGTGGGAACTTCTCTGTGATGAGTTTAAAAAGTTTTATTCATTAATTCACAAATATCCATTAAATATCTATTTTGGAAAGTGAACTGTGCTAAGTATGGGGAGAAGAAGGTAGTAAGGAAATAGGAAATTTCAATAAGATCACTAGGTTCTGCCCTCATAGAGCTTAACAGACTAATAGTGAGCCAAACAACACACAGTAACAATCGTATCTTTATGTAGCATTTCAAAGTTTCCTTAGGTATTTTCCTTAAAATCATCCTACAAACTTTACGATGATGAATTCTGATGAACGTGACTCCAGCAATGAGATGATTGATGCCAGTTCCAATGATCTTATGATAAAGAGGGCCATCTACACCCAGAGAGAGGACTGTGGGGACTGAGTGTGGATCACAATATATTATTCTCACTCTTCTTGATGTTGTTTGCTTACAGTTTGTTTTCTTACTCATTTACTTTCCTTTTTGATCTGATTTTTCTTGTGCAGCAAGAGAATTATATAAATATGTTGACACATATTTCCCTCGAGGACCTTGTGGTCCAGTTGAAGAGACTGAACATGGGGGGACATGAAGAGATAGTTAAGCCAACAAGGTGATATATGCTCAGCATATTGGGAGCAGAGAAGCAAGGGGGTGCTCTGGAGGTTCAGATGGTGGAAAACAAATTTAGTCTTGTACAAAAAGCTGTGCCACATGTGAAGTGCTTTGCAAACAAATATCTAAGTGTTGTCTAACTGTGAGCTTCAACTGTTAGCATCATAGTTATTATGATTGCCATCATCACTAGTACTCTTGTTGGCCTGGGCAGCAGCACGTCTCTCTTGGGACAGTGACTAGAAAGGTAGGCAGCCTCTAAATTCAGAGTAGAAAGAGCCAAATCTTGAAGTCTAATCTCTTACAATGGTTGGCACGTGCCCATTGGTCCCATTATGCCCGGTGTCTGCCCTTATCTGATGGATGCCATCCATTTGCCTTAATTCCACAGTTTTCTATTCTTTAAAGTGACTCAGTTCTCCAAGTCGCAAATAATGTCTGTTAAATTTACTCTACCCCAAGAATATTCATAGTGAAGGGAAATCAAAGTTGGTTAGAATACAAAATCCAGTTCAGAAAGCAAAACAAAAAGTATCAAGATAAAGCATGATTTGGGAATACATTGGAGCAAACTTTCCAAAGAAGTTTGCTCAAGACTCCCACCTGCTTGATTTGGCCCAATTAGGAGAGCCATTTCAGTACTGAATTCTCTTTCTAATCCAGGTAGCAAGTTCTCTACTGTAGTAACACATGAATCATCCAGGAGAGCAATACACTTGCCTAAAGTCCTGCTCTCCTTCCTCTCTAGACAATTCATCTCTGTTTCAACTTAAAATATCACTGGCTGAGGAGAGAAAGGGGGGATACTATAAGAGATACCTGGTAAACTTGGGAAGTGAAGCCCCTGGCTGCCTCCATATGAAAATACAAACCCCAAACATATGTGAAACATCCTCAATTTTTGACTTGCCAGGCTGGCCCCAGAGCCTCCTCCTCTCTGGGATAGTGTTCATCATTAGGAAGTGCTTCCTGATATCAGGTCTGAATTTCCTTCTCTGACTCCTTTTGTTCATTGCATCCAATTGTGCCCTCTGGGAACAAAGAGAATGAATCCCTCTTCCACATGCCAAGCCTTTCAAATACTTGAAGACAGATATCATTGTGTCCCTGACTCGTCTCTTCTCCAGGCTAATTATACCCAGTTCTTCACCTCTGGACTCTTTTGCATTCTGCTTGCCCTCCTCTGGATATCTGCATTTTACCTATGTCCTTTCTAAACTTTGGCCAGATTAAAACTCATTCAAGGCCTCCTACGTGTTAACAGCATGACAGGACTGATGGGAAATGGAGGCATCAGTCCACATTGTATCCTGGTCCTCCCTGAAAAATTCAATAATAGTTCTTCAGCAGTCATCCCACATACTGCCTTCTTTCAGTATAAGGTGCTGCTGGCTGTTCTGGAGGGCCAGGGAAAGAGACATCTGGAAGAATAGCTTTGGTAATTAGGGACAGGATCAGTGAGCAGTTCAAAATGGGGTGACATTCATGGAGAAGACAGGAAGGGAGAACAGAAGGTATCGGACAGCTGAAGATGCCCAGAACATGAGGACTGAGAGACATTGGAGAGGTGTGGATTGGGATTCAGTACAATTGCATTCTGTTCAAATTACCAAGCATTTCCTGAGTGCCTAGCACTGTGCCAGGGGCTGGAATTACTGAGGCAAAAGAGAAAACAATCTTTCCTCTCAAGGGACTTCTATTTTTCTGGAAGAAAGTGGATCACATGTACAGATAGGAAAATGCAAAGTCGAGACAAAGTTATGGGAGGGGGACAGTAATGGCTGGAGGAAAGCCAGGAAGGTCGTGTGGTGGAGCTAAAGCACAGATGCATTTAGCTTCCTAAAATGTAATTATGATTCTTGTTATTTCTTTTGCCCTGTATTTCCTGGCTATATATATATTTTACTTCAATGAGTTTTAATTAGGAACAATATTGAGAAATGTCTCTTGGCCAGGTTGAGATTTACCATGTCAGCCAACTGAGGAACAGTAAAAACCATTCAGCTACAAACTGAATTGAAAGAGAAAACTGGTTCTATCTGGGGGAAAAGATAATGAAGACAAGGCAGAACTTTCCATTGGGGCTAGAGAACCCTCAAGAAGGTTTCATCCTGACTCAAGAACCATGAGGGTTATCCAACTTGGGAAGAATAAGCACGGGTACCTTGGCAAATGAATAGGCCCATAGTGGTAGGGTGGAGAACACACTTAGAAAGCGCACGCTATTTGCCGAAGCCTTTGGTAAATGCCAGAGGTACAGACAGGAAACAGCAGGGGAGCTCACGTTCTCCTGAGGGGAGACAGTCCATGTAAGGGAGTTCTGCTGCAGGGCACATAGCAAGGCTTCATGGTCCTTCAGGGGCAGCAGGACAGATGGCAATGAGTGCTCCTCAGCGTCGTTTCCTTTACTGTAAGCATGTCCATTTTTGATTGAGCCATGTGATAGTGCCAACCTCTGCAATGGTGAGAGCTCAGTAGCTATAGCTACTGAGGAGAGATCAGGGAGGAGCTCTCCAGGGTAGTTGGACAATGGCTATCAGGGCTCAACTGAAGGCGGGGCAGGGGTCTGGGGATCAGGGAGGAGGCTGTTACCAGAGTTCTTAGCTACACAATTCTGGTCTCTCATCATTAGGGTACGAATGGAACTGCTGGGCAAAGCAGTACTGGGGGTGATTTATTTAGAATCCCTCATTTATAAAACAATACAAATCCTATTATTCAGACACACTCTACATTTGGGCCAAATGGGCTTTCTTGTCATTCCTTGAACCCATTCTTCCCTTTCCTGACTCTGCAGCTCTCCCCATGACTCAGTTCCCAAAGCACTTCCTTTATGAAGCCCTGCTGGATTCCCTCTCCCTGTGATTTCTTTGGATTTCATTTTGGATGTCTGTTTTGTACCAATTGACTTGAGCTCTTGTTGCATCCCCTCATTGTTCCCTCCCAGTAAAGTGGCAGCCTCTTTAGGGTAGGCATTGTGTCATTTCAATTTTGTATCCCTAAACTGTGCTGGGAAGCACAAAGGAGAATGAAGTGATCCACCTGGAAAGGTAGATTGAAACCTACCTGTGCAAGTTTGTTTAACTCTCTCTGAACTTCTTTTTCCCTCATTTCTTGATGGGAATAAGTGACACTAACTCACCAGGCCAGAGGAAGAAAAGTTGTTTGGTAAGGCTCAAGATGCTAGAAAAGCCCAGTTGAGCTGGGGTTCTTGTTGACCCAGACTCAGAAATACAGAGGCATGGCTAACTCATGGTGAGGGCCTCTCCCTTCCCACACTGATCATCACCCTCCATCACACAGTAGGTGCTTGATGAATGTGTTAAATGTAATGTCATGACTGACAGCTTTGAGCATTGCCTCTACTAAAAATGATTGCAGAATACCAAGGAGCTAATACGCTGATGAAGGAATTGTAGGCAGCAGTCAGAGAATTAAAGAAGATTGTTGGGGGGGGGGCTGCAATCACTCTAAGGAAGCCATCCCTGCCCCCCCCAGAAGGTTCCTCTGGTACTAGAATTTGAGACGATGTCTTCTGTTTCTTACCTGGATAAAGCTTCTTTGATTTTGGTTTCTGAAAGGCAGTATCTATCAGTGGGAAGTATGAGACTGGACTAGAAATCAGTAATCCTTAGGGCCTATCCTATTACTGTTGCTATATGCCCTTATTCAAGTCACTTTTCATTTCTGTGCTTCAGCTTTTTCCACTCCTGTAAAATGAAGATAATTATCTCTGTCCTGCTAACCTCATGCTTATTAGAAGTTCCCAAGAAGATGGTGACTGTGAAAATGCTTTGAGAATGGCAGGGCTCTATCACAACCATCTGGATGGGAGAAAGGAAGAATGACTTGAACACTAGGCATGGTAACTCACCATCATTCAGTTGGAGGTCTCCTGAACAACCTGGCACAAATTGCTGCTCCAGTCCCATGGCCATGGGCCCACTCAGCTACCCACCTGTCTGTGTTCAGCCAAGTCTGACATCTAGATATAAAATATCAGGAGGACAGTTTGACCTGTATGTATATATGTGGCGCTTTTGCAGCTTCCTAGCATGAGCCCCAAGTGGTTGATACTAGTGGGCATGGTCCATTTGCTATAATCTCACAAAAGCCGTCATACATTCATGATCTTCAAGGAGGACTAAGACCTCTGGCTTGACCATTTCAGGACCATTGACCCACTCTTAGCTCTCTTTTTTATTATTAGTATAGCTTTTTATTTATAAGATATATGCATGGGTAATTTTTCAGCATTGAGCCTTGCAAAACCTTCTTTTCCAACTTTTCCCCTCCTTCCCCCCACCCCCTCCCCCAGACAGCAGGTAGACTAATACATGTTAAATATCTTAAAGTATATGTGAAATACAATATATGTATACATATCCATATAGGTATTTTGCTTGCTGCACAAGAAGAATCAGACTTTGAAATAAGGTAAAATTAACCTGAGAAGGAAATGAAAAATGTAAGCGGATAAGAACAGAGAGAGATTGGAAATGCTATGTAGTGGTTCTCACTCATTTCCCAGAGTTCTTTCTCTGGGTGTAGCTGGTTCTATTTATTATTGAACGAATGGAACCGATTTGGTTCCTCTCATTGATGAAGAGGGCCACGTCCATCAGAACTGCTCATCATATAGTATTGTTGTTGAACTAAATAATCATCTTCTGGTCCTGCTCATTTCACTCAGCATCAGTTCATATAAGTCTCTCAAGGCCTTTCTGAAATCATTCTACTGGTCATTTCTTACAGAAAAATAATATTCCATAATATTCATATACCACAACTTATTTAGCCCCCCTCCAATTGATGGGCATCCATTCAATTTCCAGTATCTAGCCAATACAAAAAGGGCTGCCACAAACATTTTTGCACATAAAGGTCCCTTTCCCTTCTTTAAGATCTCTTTAGGATATAAGCCCAGTAGTAATACTGCTGGAATAAAGGGTATGCACAGTTTGATAACTTTTTGAGCATAGTTCTAAATAGTTTTCCAGAATGGCTGAATATATTCACAATTCTACCAATAATGTTTCAGTGTCCCAGTTTTCCCACATCGCCTCCAACATTCCGCATAATCTTTTCCCGTCATCCTAGCCAATCTAAGAAGTGTGTAGTGGTATCTCAGAGTTGTCTTAATTTGCATTTCTCTGATTAATAATGACTTGGAGCATCTTTTCATATGGTTAGTAATAGTTTCAATTTCTTCATCTGAAAATTCTCTATTCATATCCTTTGACCATTTACCAATTGGAGAATGGCTTCATTTCTTATAAATTAGAGTCAATTCTCTATATATTTTGGAAATGAGGCCTTTATCAGAACCTTTGACTGGAAAAATGTTTTCCCAGTTTGTTGTTTCCCTTCTAATCTTGTTTCCATTAGTTTTGTTTGCACAGAAGCTTTTTAATTTGATACAATCAAAATTTTCTATTTTGTGATCAATAATGATCTGTAGTTCTTCTTTAGTCGCAAATTTCTTCCTCCTCCACAGGTCTGAGAGGTGAACTATCCTATGTTCGTCTAATTTATTTATAATCTCATTCTTTATGCCTAGATCATGAACCCATTTTGACCTTATCTTGGTGTACGGTGTTAAGTGTGGGTCCATGCCTAGTTTCTGCCATACTAATTTCAAATTTTCCTAGTAGTTTTTGTCAAACAGTGAATTCTTACCCCAAAATCTGGGGTTTGGGGGTTTGTAAAACACTAGATTATTAAAGTTAGTGACTATTTTGTCCTTTGAACCTAACCTATTCCACTGATCAACTAGTCTATTTCTTAGCCAATACCAAATGGTTTTGGTAACCGCTGCTTTATAATATAGTTTTAGATCTGGTACAGCTAGGCCACCTTCATTTGATTTTTCTTTCATTAGTTCCCTTGAAAGTGTTGGCTATTTGTTCTTCCAGATGAATTTTATTGTTATTTTTTCTAGTCATTAAAATAGTTTTTGGGGGAGTCTGATTGGTATAGAACTAAATAAATAGATTAGTTTAGGTAGTATTGTCATCTTTATTATATTTGCTCGACCTATCCAAGAGCATTTAATATTTTTCCAATTGATTAGATCTGACTTTATTTGTGTGGAAAGTGTTTTATAGTTTTGCTCATATAGTTCCTGATTTTCCCTTGGCAGATAGATTCCCAAATATTTTATACTATCAGCAGTTACTTTAAATGGAATTTCTTTTTGTATCTCTAACTCTTGGATTTTGTTAGTGATATATAAGAATGCTGATGATTTATGTGGGTTTATTTTGTATCCTGCAACTTTGCTAAAATTGTGGTTTATTTCTAATAGCTTTTTAATAGAATCTCTGGGGTTCTCGAAGTATACCATCATATCATCTGCAAAGAGCGATAATTTGGTTTCCTCCTTACCTACTCTGTTTCCTTTAATCTCATTCTTAACTCTTATTGCCGAAGCTAGCATTTCTAATACAATATTGAATGGTAATGGTGATAGTGGGCAATCTTGTTTCACTCTTCATCTTATTGGGAATGGTTCCAATTTATCCTCATTACATATGATGCTTACTGATAGTTTTAAGTAGATGCTACTGACTATATTAAGGAAAAGTCCATTTATTCCTATAATGTCAAATGTTTTTACTAGAAATGGATGTTGGATCTTATTAAATGCCTTTTCAGCATCTATTGAGATGTTCATATGGTTTTTGTTAATTTGGTTTTTGATATAGTCAAGTATGCTAATAGTTTTCCTAGTATTGAACCAGTCCTGAATTCCAGGTGTAATTCCTACTTGGTCGTGGTGTATTATGCTGGGGATGATTTTCTGTAGTCTTTTTGCTAATATTTTATTTAAGATTTTTGCATCAATATTCATTAGGGAGATTGGTCCGTAATTTTCTTTCTCTGTTTTCAACTTACCTGGTTTAGGTATCAGTAGCATGTGTGTATCATAGAAGGTGGTAAGAGTCTGTCATTCCCTATTTTTTCATATAGTTTATATAACATTGGAGTTAATTGTTCTTTAAATGTCTGGTAGAATTCACATGTAAATCCATCTGGTCCTTGGGATTTTTTCTTAGGGAGTTGATTAATAGCGTGTTCTATTTCTTTTTCTGAAATGGGACTATTTAAGCAATTTACTTCTTCCTCTGTTAATCTGGGAAGCCTATATTTTTGGAGTCATCCATTTCACTTAGGTTATCAAATTTATTGGCATAAAGTTAGGCAAAGTAACTCGTAATTATTGCTCTAATTTCCTCTTCGTTGGTGGAAAGTTCTCCCTTTTCATTTTTAAGACTAACAATTTGATTTTCCTCTTTCCTTTTTCTAATCAGATTTACCAAAGGTTTATTCATTTTGTTGTTTTTTTTCATAAAACCAATTCTTAGTTGTATTTATTAATTCTATAGTTTGTTTTTTCCTTTCAATTTTATCCATTTCTTTTTTTAATTCTAAAAGTCCAAGTTTAGCATTTGATTGGGGGTTTTTAATTTACTCTTTGTCTAGCCTTTTAAGTTGAAAGCCCAATTCATTGATCTTCTCTTTCTCTATTTTATTCAAGTAAGTCTCTAAAGATATAAAATTTTCATTATTACCTCTTTGGCTGCATCCCACAAATTTTGGTATGTTGTCTCATAGTTGTCATTCTCTTGGGTGAAATTATTAATTGTGACTATGATTTGCTATTTCACACATTCATTCTTCAGGATGAGATTATTTAGTTTCCAATTACTTTTTGGTATATTTACCCCTAGTTTTTTGTTGAATGTAGTTTTTATTGCATTGTGATATGAAAAGGATGCATTTATTATTTCTGCCTTTCTGCATTTAATTTTGAGGTCTTTATGTCCTAATATATGGTTAATTTTTATATAAGTTCCATGAATTGCTAAGAAGAAAGTGTACTCCTTTCTGTATTCATTCAGTTTTCTTCAAAGATCTATCATACCTAACTTTTCTAATATTCTATTTACCTCTTTAACTTCTTTCTTATTTGTTTTGTAGTTTGATTTATCTAATTCTAAGAGTGCAAGGTTGAGATCTCCCACTATTATAGTTTTGCTGTCTATTTCTTCTTGCAGCTCTCTTAACTTCTCCTTTAGGAAATTAGATGCTATACCAGTTGGTGCATATAAGTTTAGTATTGATATTGCTTCATTTTCTATGCTATCCTTTAGCAAGATATAGTTTTCTTGCTTATCTCTTTTAATTAGATCAATTTTTAATGAACCGATGCCCATCAATTGGAGAATGGTTGGGTAAATTGTGGTATATGAATGTTATGGAATATTATTGTTCTATAAGAAATGACCAGCAGGATGAATATAGAGAGGATTGGCGAGACTTACGGGAACTGATGCTAAGTGAAATGAGCAGAACCAGGAGATCATTATACACTTCAACAACAATACTGTATGAGGATGTATTGTGACAGAAGTGGATTTCCTCGACAAAGAGGAGATCTAACTCAGTTTCAATTGATCAATGATGGACAGAAGCAGGTACACCCAAAGAAAGAACACTGGGAAATGAATGTAAACTGTTTGCATTTTTGTTTTTCTTCCTGGGTTATTTTTATCTTCTAAAGCCAATTCTTCCTGTCCACAAGAGAACTGGTTGGTTCTGCACACATATATTGTATCTAGGATATACTGTGACATATTTAACGTGTATAGGACTGCTTGCCGTCTGAGGGAGGGGGTGAAGGGAGGGAGGGAAAAAGTTGGAACAGGAGTGAGTGTAACGGATAATTTAAAGAAATTTTTTTTTCAAAATAAAAAAAAATCTATTTTGTGATAAAAAAATAATTAGATCCATTTTTGCTTTTGCTTGTTCTGAGATAAGGATGGCTATCCCTGCTTTTTTTTACTTCACCTGAAGCACCAGCCTTTTCCCTTTACTCTGTATGTATCCCCCTGTTTTAAATGTGTTTCCTGTAAACAACATATTGTAGGATTCTGGCTTTTGATCCAGTCTGCTATTCACCTCCACTTTATGGGAGAGTTCATCCCATTCACATTTACAGTTAAAATTTCTAATTCTGTATTTCCTGCCATCTTATTATCCACAGATCATGCTTTTCTTTTTATTTCCCCCCTTGTCCCCCTCCCCAGTATTAAACTTATGGGCACCATTTGCCTCACGCAGCTCTCCCTCTTTAGAATCCCTCGCAACCACTTTGAGTCCCTTCCCCTTTCTTATACCTTTCCCTTATTACTCTTTTCCTTTTCAATTTTCCTCTCCCACTTTTTAATGAGGTGAGAGAAGTTTCTCTGTAAATCAAATATGTCTATTATTTTCTCTTTGAGCCAAATCTGATGAGAGTAAGATTCACACAATGTTCTTCCCTTCCCTAAATTCCCTCAGATATGATAAATTTCCTTTGCCTCTTTTTATCTCCCCCTTTCCTTTTTTCTGATACTATCTCCTTTCCACTTCTACTTCCCTTTTTTTGTATTATAACAGTAAAATCAAATTATACTTGTGATCTTTATGTATGCCCATAACAGAAATACAGTTCTCAAGAGTTTTTTAGCTTTTATGCTTCTCTTGAGCCCTATATTTGGAGGTCACATTTTTTTTGTTGTTTAGCTCTGCTTTTTTCATTAAGAATAAATGAAATTCACCTGTTTCATTAAATGCCCTTCTTCTTCCCTGGGAGAAAATGCTCACTGGGTAATTTATTCTTGGCTGCATTCCAAGTTGTTTTGCCTTTCAGAATATCAGATTCCAGGCCCTTTGATCCTTTAATGTGGAAGCAGCTAGATCACGAATGATCCTTATTGTGGCTCCTTGGTATTTGAATTGTTTTTTTTTCCTGGCTGCTTGTAATATTATTTCCTTAATCTGATAGTTCTGAAATTTAGCCACTATATTCCTTGGAGTTTTAATTCTGGTGTCTCTTGCAGAAGGTATTCAATGAGTTCTTTCAATGCCTATTTAAGCTTCTGATTCTATTACATCTGGGCAGTTCTCTTTGATAATTTCCTGTAAAATTTTGTCTAAGCTTTTTTTTAATCATAATTTTCAGGAAGTCCAATAATCTTCATATTATCTCTCTAAGATCTATTTTCCAGGTCTGTTGTTTTTCCAAGTAGATCTTTAATATTTTTTTCTCTGTTTCCACTTTTTTGGTTTGCTTGACTCATTCTTGATGTCTCAATGAATCATTCATTTCTATTTGTTCAGTTCTAATTTTTAATGAGCTATTTTCTTCATTAGCATTTTTTTGCTTCTTTTTGTATATGTCTAATTGAGTTTCTAAATGAATTGGTTTGCTCTATGGAATTTTTTTCCATTTCAGTAATTTTTTTTACTGAGTTTTCTTTTTCCAATTCACAAATCCTACTTTCCTGGGAATTCTTTATCTTTTCCAGTCCATAAATTCTGTTTCCCTAGGAGTTCTTTACCTTTTCCAATTCCCATTTCAGGAAGTTTTTCTTTTTCCACTTTATCAAATTTTTCTTTTAATGAGTTAAATGCCTTTTTTTGTACTCTCTTGCATAGCTTCTCTTTCCTTTCCTCATGTTTCTTCTAGCTCTCTTTTAAGATCTTTTATAATTTCTTGTAGGAGAGCCTTGTGTGATAGGGATCAGATTCCATCCCCCTTTGGGGTTTTGTCTGGAGACTGTCTGCTATTATTCTCTTTGGGGTTGGAAACCTGCTCTCTTTCTGTATAGAAGCTATCAATAGAGTTCTCTTGGCTTTTTTACTCATTTTTTTAAAAGCCCTTAGGGTCTGCCTTCAGGGCAAGGAGGTTACCTGCTTCCTCTACAGAATGGGGATAGATATATAGACAGTAGCTGTCCTGCAAACGAGCTGCAAAGAGCAGCTGAGCTGCAGAAATGCCCTTTGAAGAGCCCTGCAGCAGATGTGTCACTGCCTCAGGCAGAATGGCCAAGCTGTGGAAGTTCCACTGCCCCCCCCACTTTGCAGAATTGTGGCCTCCCCAGGCAGAGCCCCCCTGCTATGCAGAAGTGTGGCTGCCCCAGGCAAAAGCCCCCTTCTGCAGAATGTGGCTGCACGGCTATACTGTGGTCCATGTTGAGTCACTTCCGGTGCTGAGTGGGTGTAGCCAAGTCCTGTTAAATTCTGGCATTTTGGGGGGTACACTCTATTTTTAGCATTTGTGTAACTTCTCTGCTGTTCTACTGCTTTGCAACCAACACAGAACAGCCAACCTGTGGTAGAGTCTTCCCTGCAAATTCTCCACCCATGGAGACCGTCTCCACCCTGGTCGCTCAGTGTGCTAGCCTCTGGTTCTGCCTCCCTGCCTGCACTGGCCTCCTCCCGCAAATCAGAACAAACCTTTTCTGGCAATCTTCCAGATTATCTTCCACTGGTAATTTGTTGTACTCCCAATATTTGTGGATTTTACCAGTCAAGCACTATTTCAGAGGCTGAATTTGGTAATTAGTAGTGAGTAGTAGTAGTAATTAGTTAGTAAGAGTAGAAGAGGTAGAAGAGGAGCTTAAGATGAAGCATGTGTCCTCTCTGCCATCTTGGATCTACCCCCTCCTTGATCTACTCCTGATGTCAACCTGGCATTTTGTTCCACCTGTGGCTTCAAGAAGTGGTAGCATGTGTAGCAGCTGAGCTTATCCACTGCATCCCAGGCCATTGCCAGTCATCTTGACTTTTGTCTCGCCATTGGACTTTGATGACCCTGAGAGAGAGGGCGAGATTGATGACTGTGCATCTGTGCCTCACTTAACCCAATTCACCATCAAGTTGAGACATCACCAATGATGATTACTGGTCACTTCAAAAATCAAGGACAAACAACAGTCCTTCCTCACTTTCCTTCTTGCACCCACTTGCCACTCTTGTAGGGCTGGGTCTTCTCTAGCCTTCTAATTTCTCTTTCTTCATTCTGGTCCTTGTGTCCTCTTCTCTCTCAGGTTTTTGTCTGTTTTTAGCAGTGACATTCTCCCTTTATACACAGATTACAGTATTTCAACTGAATAGGTTTTGTGCTTAGGTGCATTGGATATGAATGTGCTCATGAAGGGCTTATTCTCTAACACTGAGGGGGGAGAGATTTCTCTTTTGGCTTGAGGGGAAACCAAGACCAATGTGAAATCTTACTTCCTTTCCATCAAAGTTAGAATTTAGGCCAATCCTTCCTTCCTATAAAATGAAGCTTCTTAGGCATCCATGGCCCTGGAAGGTTGTTAGGACATCAGTAGACAGAACACGTTATGGTAAATATGATAGTGCGATGGGCACTCCCATGCTTTCCATTCTCTAGGGAATCCCAACTCTACAGGAGATTAGACAGAAGTCTTGGCACTTTCTTTCCAACTCCCCAAGCCTTTATCAGGTACCAATTGTATGTCAGGCAGCTGTGCTGGGTGTTAGGGACACAAAAATATAACCAAACAGATCCTGCCCTCAGGGAGTTCCTATTATGGGATGGTTGGGCTGCAAACTAAATGTCCATAAATAAACACCAACTCTGTACTGTGGGCTACAGTGCTGTGCTCAAGTAACTGTCCTTCTGGAGGAGTAGAATATGGGAAATGAATGAATAGTGCAAATGGATAAGGAATGATGGAGGGTAGAGCTTTGGGGAACAGCTTAAACAGATCAAAGGGTGCATGAAGGAGAATGAGCTGGGATCAGTCCATGAAGGTAGGTTGAAGCCAAATTGTGAAACATTTGTTGAGACCTCTCTGAAGTTCTCTCAATGGGAATAAGTGCCACTAACTCACCAGGCCATCATGAATTACAGAATTACAGGGGCCTGTTGACTCCTGGGGAGGAAACCTCCCTCCCCACACTAGTCAGCCCTACTGTCTTGGAGAGTTTGCCCACCAAAAAGGAACTGACCCAGAGGCACACAGCTGGCACATGTAAGAGAGTAAGGCCTTCCTTACTCCAAAGTCTTGCTGTTGTAACTGTCATGGCCTATTTCTCTTATCCATTAACGCAACAAACTTTAGTGAAGGCAATGGTGTTCAAAGGAACTCCAGTCGTCTTTTCTTCTGGGGCGCTGCTTGAAAAGTTGAGCCAGGAGATCTCCCAGCATTCCTCCAAGCTGTCTGAGGCTTTTCCTAATCCTCACAATCTTGATCTTGATCTTAAGTCTATGCCATATGAAGATCAGTTACTGGGGATGTTTAGCCTGGAGAAAATCTGGGGGGGGGAGGGAGAACATGATAGTTGTTTAAAAGGGTGTCATGTGAAAGAGGGATTATTCCTTGGTCTGCCTGGCCTCAGAGGAACAATAGGGGAAGGAGAAGAGAAGATTCACAGAGACAAAGGGAGCCTTGATGCCAGGACTTATTTCCTAGCCATCAAAGCTATGTGAAGTGGAATTGACTCCTTTGGGAGGAACACTGGTCTTCCTTTCTCTAGGG